>NC_081412.1:627442161-627742161 GCF_030272615.1 Cryptomeria japonica
TAAGTTTTTGGGTCATTTTTGGAAGACTTTGTGGAAGAAATTGGGTACTAACTTGTCTTTTTGCTCAACTTATCATCCACAGACAAATGACCAAATAGAAGTGGTTAATAGAACATTGGGTAATCTACTCAGATGTCTCACTAAGGAGTATGGACAAAGTTGGGATCACCTCATTCCACAGGCAAAATTTGCCTATAATGATAGTGTAAACAGATCCACTAGTAAGAGTCAATTTCAGATTGTTTATGGTATGCATCCAAAAGGTGTTTTTGAGTTACATGATGTGACTAACTTGCAACATGTTAGTGGGACAACAAAGGACATGGCATAGTCTCTAAAAGAGATCCATGAACAAGTTAAGCAGTCTTTGCAGGACACCATAGCAAGAGTTAAGGCAATGGTGGATGCTTCAAAGAGGGATGTCCAATTCTCAGTTGGAGATTTTGTGATGATGCATCTTAACAAATCTAGATTGCAAAAGGGAGTTCCTACCAAGTTATAGATGAAAAGAATAGCACCTTGCAGGATTTTGGCTAAGTATGGTCCTAATGCTTATAAGATTGATTTACCTACTGATGTTTCCTTGTCTCCTATCTTTAATATTGCAGATTTGGTACCTTTCAAGGGGCAGCCTCTAGAAGAGACTTAGAGAGATTCAAACATTTCACATTCCCTTTCTGATCTATCTCTCCCCTCTTCTTCTTTTCCCATTCCTGAATAGGTACTTGATTCCAAAATCATCAAGAAGACTAGACATCATGACTACTTTGAACATTTGATCAAGTGGAAGGATCAACCAACCTCTAAAGCCACTTGGATACTTGAAAGTGACTTCCACAAGGCTAGTATTCCTCTCTCTTTTCTGCCCACAAGAGTCACATGACTTCTTTGTCACCGGGGGAGTATGGTGTAGGAGCACCTAGCTTGATAGCAGGTTTGATTTTTATTAGTCTTGAGTTGGAGAGTTTGTCTACGATGTTTTCGAGTCGTTCTAAGTTGTTTGGATGAGTTTTGACCTCATTGTGTGGTCATGTTTCTTGTTTTCATCTTTTTGCTCAAAGTTGCCAGTTTGGAGTTGCCTAGCAAAATGTTGGGAAAAGTGAGTTTTCAAGGTGTTTTTGTTTCGAAAAGTTTTTAGACATACTTTGTGTTTGGTTTTTAGGTGTGAGTAGTGTTCTTAGATGATTGGTAGTCTTTGAGGTTAACCTTGCATCATCTAGGCATTAAAAGTTATCATTTTAGACATGAAAATGTCAAATTTGAGTGCTCTTGGACATGTACCTGTCTGTACAAGAGGATAACTGACTTTTATAGGTATTTATTCTCCTACTCTAACCATTGTAAGGGTTTATTTCATGGAGATATCAAGCATTTGAAAGTTTGCACTAGTTTTTACCTTGTTTTTCAATGTGTTTTAACTCCATGTGAGCAACAGTCCATACACTTGCTGTACTTGGCCATACTGTTCTTACATTTTCAAGTTCTCTTATTCTTCTTAAATATTTTCCCTTTGGTGGCATCAAATTTCATTAAGTTTTGAATTGTAGGTAAAATTAATTGGTTTTGATAGTTTCACTACCTTGTCTAGGAATTTGGCAAGGATGCTTGACCAACTTGGCTTCTTGAAGCCCTAAATGTTCATGGCTTCCCAAGAACCATTTGGTCAACTTGTAAGATATGTAAATACATGTTTTTATTTCAAAAATGTAGGTGCAAGAAGTTTTGTGGTCATGGAGCCCTAGGCAAGTGTGCCATTTGGCTAGGGTCTTTGAAGAAGTTTGATGCTTTTCTCTTCTATAGAAAATGCATTCATCAGGTGGACAGACCTATTTTGATGTTCAAGTTGTATGTGAAAGCAAAGAGGCTTTCTAAGCCATGATAAAGACGGTTGCACTTTTTAGTATGTGAAAATTGTGTAAAAAAACACTGAGTCACTATTTTGGTGTTGGTTTCCACTTATTTGCTTACTCTCCACCATATATTGGTGCTTGTAAAACCTTGTATCTCCTTTTATTTGTTTTCAAACAAGAACAAGGAGTGGTCTTTGACCCTACCCATGGGTTTTGAGTTTTCCAAGATCAGTTAATGATCCTTTAGGCAAAGTTGTAACACCCAGCTGGCTATAACAATCAATTGTGACTGATTTTTGCATTTTAGTGAGTTGATTATGCAATCTTCCTTTTCTAAATAGTAGGTATGAAGGTCAACAAACATTAAAAGATAGAGCATTGATAAAAGGCATCAGATAGGCCTTTGAAAAAGGAGTTTTGACAATGGTAAATGTAGGTTGAAGTGAAAATGCAGTGAAAGAGGAAAAGTGCAGTGATAACAAGTTTTGACAATGAATGTTTCATTGGTTTGTAATTGCCTAATGCCTTTTTGTGCAAGGCTAATGTGGTTATCCTTTTTCACCAATGTTAGACATTTTTACATGTTTTGAATGTAATTGGTACTCATGCAATGATGTGTTTGTGGAAAGCAAGAAAGGAAAAAGTTGTAAATGTTGCACACTCCTTTCTGAGCATTTTTTGTAAAATCTTGTTCTCTAACCTTTGAAGGTGTAAAACTGCTTTATTTTGGCCTAATTAGTATGTGACATGGTATAACTAAGGTTGCATGATTCACATTGAAGGTTTCTAGCTTGCAAGTTGATTCTTGCCATCAAAACCCTAGCAAACCCTTCTTTTTGCACCCATTTTTGGGACAGTCATGGAGGAGGCCTAATGGACCCTAAAACTTAAAAAATACTCAAGAAATTCCAAAAGGGTATTAGAATATAAGGCTCTTTTTTTCTAGAAGTCCATCATTGGAGCAGGATGAGCACAACACCCCAAAAAGAGGGTTAATTCCTTGTAGCCCGTTTTAGGCCTAAAATATGGTTTTTTGTCAAATCAGGTACACAAAGGAATGTTGTAAAGCATAAAACCCATCAAATCAAGTTGAAACAAGTTAATATCACATGCATTTAACACATTTTGTGAGATACATTCCATAAGTCAGTTTGTAGCACTTGTGAAGGATTACTACGCTCCAAACCATAGAAGACCAAAGACACCCATGGGGGTAGAACTTGACACAAACTTGTAATTCATCAAGAGGAGACCTTGTGTAGTTAGAGAATAGGTTAGGGATAGAGGAAATGAATTCCAAAAGATGGAGTAAGATGTTAGACGATAAAGCCTAAAATAATGGAGTTGAAGCCCTTAAGCAACCAAGGAGTGTTTGACTTAGGGAGGTGGATCAAGGAGAGTTGCCAGGTCGCCTATAAACTTTTTACACTCTGATTTTGGTGACTACACCTTGAAACTAGCAACCTATCACTTAGCAAAAATACAAGCCTAATTGGGCAACCCCCTTGCCTTACCTCCCTATCATAGTGGTATCAGAGCACAGTCACACTTGGGAAGAAGTAGCAATTTGGAAACCATGGTGACAAATGCAAAGTTAGCTAAGAAAATGGAAGATTAGGAAGAAGAAAATAGGTTACTCAGAGTGAAGCTAGACCTCCTAGAGCAAAAATTGGGAGAAGTAGAAGTGAAGGCATATGAAGCCAACAATAAGATAGATAGAACATAAGATAGGGGTAAGCTATTAGCTATAGAGGATGAAATACCTCTACCAGACCCTCTGATAGAGAATGAACCCTTTTTGAAAGCCTTGAAGGCTATGAGTGGGAGAACACTAGAAGGAATCCCACTATTTAGTGGTAAAATGGACCTAGAAGTGGTCATGGAGTGGATTGAGGGTCTTGAGAACCATTTTGAATGTGATGATGTGACAGAGGCCCAAAAAGTGAAGGTGGATAAGTCCAGGTTGAGAGGAGCTACCTTAACATGGTGGAAGTTCATTCAGGATGAATGTGACAAAGAGGGAAAAAAGCCCATAGCAACTTGGAAGGGAATGTTGTCCAAGATCAGAGAGACTTACATTCCTGAGGACTATGAAATACAACTTCATAGGAAAAGGCAAAACCTTAGGCAAAAAGAGTTAGATGCTAGTAGCTACACCAAGGAGTTTCAGAAGCCATGCCTTAGGTCAAAGATCCAAGAGGATGAAAATTTCAAGGTTGCTAGGTATCTCAATGGCTTGAGATGGAACATTCAGGAAGAGTTAAGTTTATTGTGTCCTACAATAGTCTAGAAGTGCTATCAACTTGCACTTAAGGTAGAGGAAAGGAGCAGGAAGAAGCAAGAGCAACATAACAGAGGTAGAGGAAGAGGCAGAGATGGTAGAGGCCATAGAGGTATTTTTTGGGGGAGTATAGTGTAGGAGTCAGTATTCCTCTCTCTTTTCTACCCACAAGAGTCACATGACTTCTTTGTCACCGGGGGAGTATGGTGTAGGAGCACCTAGCTTCATTTCATCACAAGTTTGATAGCAGGTTTGATTTTTATTAGTCTTGAGTTGGAGAGTTTGTCTACGATGTTTTTGAGTTGTTCTAAGTTGTTTGGATGAGTTTTGACCTCATTTTGTGGTCATGTTTCCTATTTTCATCTTTTTGCTCAAAGTTGCCAGCTTGGAATTGCCTAGCAAAATGTTGGGAAAAGTGAGTTTTCAAGGTGTTTTTGTTTTGAAAATTTTTAGACATGCTTTGTGTTTGGTTTTTAGGTGTGAGTAGTGTTCTTAGAGCAAGCCCAACTATAGGGGTAGGAGATCAAGCAACCCAGGAAGGGGTAGATCTAGTGGACCAGGTAGAGGGTCTTACTTCTCCAACATGAAATGCTATAAATATAAAAATTAGGTCATCCTACTTATAGGTGTCTAGAAGGGCTCTAGAAGGAGGTAATGTTGTTGGTTGTCCATCACTGATGATGTCCTTAAATTTATCAAGAATTTGTTGCACTTCTTGTGGGATCTCAACTTGTTTCTCTTTCTTCTTCTCCTTAGGTTTCACTACAAGTGCATAACCAATCCCATCTCCCTCTTTCATGGTTTGGATGAACTCTTTTTCATAGACTAATAACACTTTAGGTGCCTGTGGTTTGTTGTTCTTTGTCTCTTCACTAAGGGACTATATTTTGTAGACAATGCCATTCTTTTGAAAGGAATATGTGTTTTTTTCACCATCATGGTATGCCTTTCTATCAAATTTCCAAGGTCTACCCAATAGTAGATGGCAAGCATCCATAGGAAGGATTTCACATAGTATCCTATCCTTATATTCACCTATGTTGAAGTCTATCCATGCTTGTTCATTAACTAGGACATTTTGCCCCTTGTTTAACCAGGTTACCATGTAGGGTTCATTGTGCCTCATTCTAGGTAGGTTCAATTTGCTAACTGCCTCCTCCGAGATAATGTTATCTGTGGAACCTAAATCTATAACCACCTTACATACCTTGCCCAAAATTTTGCACTTGATCTTGAACAATTCTCTTCTCTGAGACACTTCACACTTGTGAGGTTCTTGCATCAATACTCTCCTCATCATTAGACTCTCACCATCTTCGGGTGCTAGGTTCATTGTTGGAGTTCTTGTACTACTTCCTTCCTCTTGAACATAGTTCACTCTCTTCTCACCTCCATGGGAAGAACTAGGCTTTTCTGGACACCTATAAGCAGGATGACCTAATTTCTAATAGTTATAGCATTTCATGGTGGAGAAGTAAGACCCTCTACCTATTCCACTAGATCTACCCCTACCCCTATAGTTGGGCTTTCTCTGAGAACACTACTCACACCTAAAAACCAAACACAAAGCATGTTTAAAAACTTTTCAAAATAGAAACACCTTGAAAACTCACTTTTCCCAACATTTTGCCAAGCAACTCCAAACTGGCAACTTTGAGGAAAAAGATGAAAATAGGAAACATGACCACACAATGAGGTCAAGACTCATCCAAACAACTTAGAACAACTCAAAAACATCATAGACAAACTCTCCAACTCAAGACTAATAAAAATCAATCCTGCTATCAAACCTATGATGAAATGAAGCTAGGTGCTCCTGCACCACCATGGTGGGAAACCTTACCCACAATCAGATGATAATACTACAGATAGTAGGTCGACTCTAAGAGATATTACAATAAAATCAATTTACAAATAAATTAATGCCTAATGCAATAACTGATTCAACATGTCAGCTTAATGCATTTACAACAATAATAAGTCATCTCCATAGCGTGCCATGCTGATCTGGAAAAGATAAACCTATCGGTGTATAACCAAGACCTATTTGCTGGTAATAGCAAATATGCAAATACGAATATGCTAATAAATGATTTTCCATGACAAAGTGTCCAAATGATGTCTTCAACATAACCAAGTGTTTTCCATGCCATTTCAAGTGTCGGTGATCATTATATCTTATCGGTGTACCAGATTCTAGTGACTGTGCATAACTCATTTGCTTGCTGGTGAATGTTGTTGATTCTCCAAAGTGCTAGAGTTGATAAGGTTTAGTAGGTGTTGACATCAATGATAAAACCATACCAAAATACCAACATTATCTCTCCAATCTCTATTTCCATCTTTTAGTTAGCTTTGTCATCTTCTTAATTTCCTCCAATCATCCTTTAGTTATCTTTTTCTCAATCAGTTGACTCAATTAATTTATTCAATCTATTCAATTTCACCTCTAAATCTGCAATTCAACTATCAATCTTCATGTGAGCTCACCCGAGTTCTATGTCTTGATCTATCTGTTCCACCTTTCATTCAATCCTCTATAGAAATCTATAAATTGAGCATTCAATCTCCATTTTCAACGATCATGAACGTTGAATCTTTGTGTCAATTGTAGGTTGCTAGTGCAATATCTGAGAGCCATCATACCATAGAGAGGAGAAGAGAAATGGAAGTTATACGTAGTCGTGAAATAGGGAGTTTTTAATTGAATTACTTTATAATTCCTATTTTGATTTGATTGTGTTATTTCATTGTTTGTTTGTTTGAATTCTTTGATTAGATAGGGATTTGTGATTTCCCTTTGAATTCTAATTGATACTTTAGAGATGAATTATTTTACATGTGACAAGATGAATATGCTGCAGTAGTATTATGTATAATTATAATGGGCTCTGCACTTGCAAAAAGGCCAACAACCTAGAGCGCACTACTCATCCCAAAGGTAAGTCTCACTTACTTACATAAACATCAGACTACAATCCGATTAGAAATGAACTATGAAAGTAGCATCTACTAATGCTTGATACAATTTTGGTTAAGCATTGATGTCTACTCTGCAATACAAAACCTTTTCAACCTTCACTAGAATGATATGAATCTATTCTCACATAATCCTTTCTCTGATAATGCAGACATAACCACCCATAACAATCGATTTTTAAATCACATGAATAAGTCACCTATAAATACAGATCATCAACCTTATTGACAAGGTTGTGTTGGAATTATGTTGTCGTTGATGTCAACCGGTATAGGATGGCAATTGGTATGGGTGATTAATGAGCAGTGTTGTCATTGATGCATACCAGAAATTGTGTCATTGATGTCAACCAACATAGCAGGTCACCGATAAGGAAGAGAATGTCATCCAGCATAATGGTCGTTGGAGTCACTGGTACACAAGGTAGTGTTGACTTGTGTTGAAGACATGTATTGGATATCGGTATGGTATAACAATCGGTAAGTGATATTTTGGAAGTGCATTGTTGCCAACCAACAAGTGAGCAAGTAGGGTGAACTTATGCAAAAGTGCCAACTAATATGTTGTTGGATGTTTGGATGTGGAACAATGGGACTCCAACCGGATAAAGATGCAGTCACCATATGATGAGAAGACTCATAGAGAGTGTGCCCAATTGGATCATATGTTCCTATTTGAAGATATGCCTTCTCAAACAAGGATGCCCTATTGGTGCAATGTCGGATGCAGATGACAAGGATCCACTCCCACTAGTAAATGGAGCTTATCTCTTATTATACATAGAATGCATCATAGTCATCTGAGATAAGACAGAAGAGTAGAAGGAAGGTGATTGAAGGCTCACACCAGATGAATTGGTGAAACACTAAGTTGCCTCAGGTGCATGAAATCAGAGATATGCACCGGATCAGCCAGGTAGGCATGTTGCAATACCAGGAGAAAGAAGGAAGAGTAAAGGAGTGATAGGTTGGTCACTTTGACAAACTGGTTAAGATGATGTCTGGGCAGATGAAGTTGAAGGTGAGGTTGAGTAGCTACAAATAGAGAGAGCAACTGGATTGTAGATGCAGAATAGTTCAAGATTGATGACAAGGAGTCATAAAGGTTATTACAAGTATGTAGTGTTGGCATTTGCATGAAGATTGTATTAATGATATGTTATGTTGTCATTGATGTCAATTGAACCAGTAATGATATTAATGATATTGTTGTTAATGTTGATATTATCTTGAAATTGGTAGGAAGAACTTTGTAAAAGATATTGTAAACTGATATGTAAGTTTGTGAGTTGAATTAGTAAATCGGTGTATTAGGTTAAACCCTTTCTATGTTATGTAACCGGTAAACCCTATCAGTTGTTTTTGCTAAACCCTAACTGATTAAGGTTGTTGAATTGGTTATGTTGGCTTATGATTTGAGTAGTAATGATGGTGACATGTAAGGTCATTGTATGAAGACAAGTTCAAATTGTTTTGGTGCGTTTGTTTGTCTAGGGAAGGAGCAAAGTGAATTGCATCTAATGCAAAGCACGTGATGAGTTACTGAGCTCAATGAAGTGGTAATAAAGGAGTGGTTGAGTTTTTCTTGATTGATGTGAAGAGATTCCTATGAAATCCAATGGTTATGCTTGTACCAACTTGTTTGTAATCTCAATGATGAGAAGATTATATTTTTGTTGTGTTACCAACCTAATTGATTTGTATTTAAGGTTGATGAAGTTGTTTTTGTTTTGGTGTTGGCAAGAGTTAACAAAAATTAGTTGAGTGTGTGGTTGCCTAACCGGAGAATGAGTTTTTAGTTTGAGTAAAGATAGATAGAAGCTTAAATGGATCTGATCAAGCAAATGTAGTGCTATTTAGACAGATCAAGAAACTATTGTTGTTTTCTGACAATTATAGCATAATTGAAGTCCCCTAACTGGTTAAGCTCTAACAAGCTTGGTTACTTATTAAATTCTCTAACAAGGTGGTCCATTAGATTGGATTCTCAAATCCTCTACTGAGGTTACTCCTTATAGGGTATTTTCTTCTAACAAGGAATTTGTAGTCAATCTCTTAACTAGGTGATTCCTAAAAAGATCAGTTCTTAATAGGACTTTTGTAAAAGCTTTAACAGGCTAGGCTCCTAACAAGGTGAACTTCAGAAGAGTTAAAATATTTTATTGTGAGTCCCATCTCACTATGGTTTTTACCTATTTGGGTTTTCCATGTATAAATACTTGTTTCATGTGGTGAATTTTTTTTGTGGTTATGATCTTATTGCTGATTTGATTAACTACTTAACTATTTCTAATAAGACATGATAACTGGATGCATTGAGTAGTGAAGCATTTGGATGTTTACAAGTTGAATATTGTTTACTGTTAAGTTTCTATAACAGTAAACTGGTATTCTTATGAGTATTGATCTTGACAATGGTATTTCATTGATGAGTTTACTTTATGAGTTTGAGTTTGAGTTTGGGAAGTTTGTATTAGTTTTTCTATTTATTGTTTCACCCCCCCCTCTCAATTTTCTACTAGATACTTATTCTTACATCATACCATCAATTGGTATGAGAGTGTATCAGGTCCTCTAAGATCTGCTAGATCATGATGAAGAAGGAAGGTCTGAATTTCAACAAAGATAACTATAGGATATGGAGTGATAGAATGAAGATTTACATTAAGAGTCTGGGAAGTTAGTATTGGGATCATGTAGAAACTCAGTATATTGCACCTACTGGAACTTTGACTAATGATTAGAAGAAAGAACAAAAAGAAAATCATCAAGCACTGGAAGCTATTATCAGTTCCATGTCTAATGTTGAATATGTAGATGTTCATGGTCTTGAAACTACATATGAATTATGGAAAAAACTTGAAGAGATTTATAGCAGTGATGAACATGTTAAGATTGCTAAAGAGGAAAGTTTGATGACATAAGGATGTCTGAAGGTGAGAATATCTAGCATTATGGTCAAAGGATAAAAGAGATAGTCGGTGAAACTAAGAGTGCAGGAGGGAAAATGGAAGATGCCACAGTGATCAGTAAGGTACTGAGAACCCTGCTACTGGTCTATGCTATTCAAGTTGTAGCTATTTAGGAGCTGAAGTCCATTGACAAAACTAAGGTAACTCTTGACTCCATCATTGGCAAGCTTACTATTTTTGAACTAAATTTAGAGCTTCTGTTTCTAACCCATCTGTTAGAAAAATTAGAGATACTAGTCATGGTTATGAATCTAGATCCAACAAAGATGTTGATGATGAAGACAATTTAGTGGAGCTTAAAGCATTGTTGGCAAAGTGGTTTCCTAGAGGCACTAGCAAATATAGAGGTAAACTACCTTTAAAATGTTTTGCATGCAACAAGATTGGTCACATAGTGGCTAATTGTTCTAATGGTGAAAATGAACACAAGAGAGACAAATTCAATAAGTATAAGGGTAAAGGCAAGATAGATTGTCTTATTGCTATTGATAGTGGTATCACTGATGAAGAATCTGATGATGATGCTAGTGAAGATATTATATTTGTAGCTATTAAGAAAGAGATATTAGACCAGAAGGCATTAGTATCCATGATGGATAACTCTGATGATTGGATCATTGATAGTGGTTGTTCACATCATATGACTGGTGATCAAAGAAAATTTCTTTCCTTGAAGGAATTTGATGGCGGTGTACTTAGATTTGGCAATGACTCACCCTACATGGTTAAAGGTAAAGGAGTTATTTCTCTTAATGGGAAGAGAAGTGCAGATGATGTCTACTGGGTTGAAGGTCTAAAGCATAATCTTTTTAGTGTGGCACAAATCAATGACAAAGGATACCCTCTAGAGTTTAAAAATGGTATGCGCAAAATCTTTGATAACAAAGGTGAATTGATTGCAACTAGGAAAAAAACTAAAGGTAACTTGTTTCATCTCAATTCTAAAGTTAGCAACTGTTTTATTGCAAAAATAGATGATAGTTGGCTTTGGCATAGGAGATTTTGTCATATAAACTTTGATAACATTGTTAAAATGAGTAAGTCCAAGACAGTGAGAGGTTTGCCTCAGTTAGACAAACCGGTTAATGCTCTTTGCAAAGAATGTCAATTAGGAAAGATAACTTCTTCAACTTTCAAAAGAAAATTCTTTTCAGTAGAACACTTGTTAGATTTGGTTCATACAGATCTTTGTGGACCAATAAGAACAAAAAAATTCAAGGTGATAGATATTTCATGATTCTCATTGATGATTGCTGAAGGATGATGTGTGTCACATTCTTGAAAGATAAGTCTGAAGCTTTTGACAAGTTCAAGGCATTTATGGCCTTAGCTGAGAAAGAGAGCAGTAAGAAAATAAAATGTTTGAGGACAGATCAAGGTGGTGAATTTACTTCTGAGGAATTCACTAGGTACTGTGAAGAGAATGGTATCAAATGACAACTTTCTGCACCAAGGATACCATAGCAGAAATGATGAATACTAAGAGTGGGGGGTGAATTAGTATACCAAAAAATACTGAACTTAAACACTTAAACAGTTTAGTAGTAAATCGGTATAACAGTTTTACTAACAAACTGGTTAACACAAATGCAAACCAAACAACAAATAAGGCATTCACCCACAAAAGCACAATCACCATAACACAAGAGTTTTTGACATGGAAACCCAAATGGGAAAAACCATGATGAGATGAAACTCACAAGTAACTATCTGTAAAATAGTAACCAAATCGGTTAGGGTCATACAATGTTCTTTACCAGAATAGATCCTAATAGGAATCTCAATCTCTATTAGGAGATAAGTCCAATTAAATACTACCTTGTGAGAGGATTTCAGATCCACAGATGTGAACCACCTTGTTAGAGGATTTACAAAAGATTTTTTGTGCCTACCTGGTTAAGGGTTTCAAACTTGTCGAAGATATGAGTAATCAACAAGTGAATGATCTAGCAATTAGCACAGTCTGCTTGGTTAGATCCATGATAGCTCATTGCTAATGCATTTCAGCATTACTTCAGTCTTCAGTAAATCCACACTTTGTTATAGCACACAAACTTGGTCTTCTCTTCTAAGATCTCACATACAAAAACTCATCAACTACCAAAAACCCTAACAGCTACCTCTTTTTTTTATAAAACCCTAGATATGATGTCCTTAAGAAGGAATCTGATTTCATGTTGGTCCAATAGGATTACAATGCAATTTCCTAGGTTCATTGCATCTAGACACATTTGATAACATGACACAAATCACCGTCAAATTTTCAGTGGATGGTAACTCATCATAGAGTATTACTAGTTCATACAACTTTACCGATTACCGATTGGTAACTCATCATAGAGTAATACTGATTCAAACATTAAACTGATTATCGGTTGTCCAAAAATGAAGACTGAGTAAATGCTAATTGTTGCTTTAGTTTCTTTTCTCCACTTGAGATCCTCGAACTGCTTGAGGTCTTCATACCGCTTGAGATCGGTAAACACTTTCTACAAAACACCGATAGCCTAAAGACTATAATACATAATACTAGTCATAAACATAAAAAATGCCAACAAGAATGGCATTACAGAAAGGAACAACCAGTCAGTTATTGAAGTTGCTAGGACAATGTTGATACAAGGAGGTGTAGCAAAAACCTTTTGGAGAGAAGATGTCAGCACAACTGTCTACACAATGAACTAGGGTTTGGTAAAGAGAGGTAAGGAAAAGACTCCTTATGAATATTGGTATGGAATATCACCTGATGTTAGCTATTTCAAATTATTTAGAAGCAAATGTTTTATTAAGAGAGGTGATTACATTAGTAAATTTGAGGCTAAGAGTGATGAAGGCATATTTCTTGGCTATTCTACCAAGAGTAAGGCCTACAAATGTTTTAACAACTAGACATAGAGAATCGTTGAGAGTGGTGATGTTCGAGTGAATGAATTTCCTAAAGTCTCAGAAGGAACCAGTTCAGAGAAAAAGGATGAAGATCCTTGCATTTTGTTTTTGAAACCAGAAACTATGAAATCTAAAACCGACAAAGCAAATTCTGATGCACTTATCCAACCGAAACAAATAAATTCAGAAGAAGATGATGATAAAGAAGAAGCTAATCTTGAAGATAATGATCATGCTATTCCTATATATGTGAGACTGAATCACAATCCTGAGTAGATTATTTGAGACAAGGATGCTGGAGTTCTAACCAGAAGAAGAATTAGAGAGAATTCTTGCATGATCTCCACCATTGAACCAAAAACTACTAAGGAGGCATTTGGTGATTATCATTGGGTTAAAGCTATGGAGGAAGAATTAGATCAAAATGAGAAGAACAATACTTGGACCCTAGTACTCTGACTGGTAAATAAGAATGTTATAGGCACTAAATGGGTATACAGGAACAAATTAAATGAAGATGGTGTTGTAGTTTGCAACAAAGCAAGATTAGTCTGCAAGGGTTATGCTCAAGAGGAAGGAGATGGAGAAAATTTTCCACCTGTAGAAAGACTGGAAGGTGTCAGAACTTTACTTGCATTTGCAGCCCATAAGAAGTTCAATGTATATCAGATGGATGTTAAGTCTGCATTTTTGAATGGGATATTGGAAGAAGAGGTATACATTGAGAAACTAGATGGTTATGCGTTGACTAATGAGAAAGACATGGTATGCAGATTGCATAAGGATTTATATGGATTAAAGCAGGCACCCAGAGCATGGTATGAAAGACTTCATACACATCTAATGAAGATAGGCTTTCTGAGAACTAGTGATGATAGTAACATATATCTCAAATCTAAAGGAGAAAAAATACTGGTTAGTGAAGTATTTGTTGATGATATTATATTTGGAGGTAATGATGTCATGAGCAATAGTTCTACAGATGAAAGGAAAAATGAGTTCGAAATGTCTTTAGTAGGGGAAATAAAAAAATTCATAGGCTTGCAGATACAACAAATGAAGAATGGTATTTTAATTACACAATCTAAGTATGTGAAAGAGGTTTTGAAGACATTTGGCATGAGTGACTATAAACCAGTTGGGACACCAATGGTTATAGGTTGTAAATTGTCGAAGGAAGATGAATCTAAGTCTTTTGATGAGAAGGAATATAGGTCAATGATTGGTAGGTTACACTATGTTGTTCACAGCAGACTGGACATTGCCCATGTAGTTGGCATAGTTTCTAGATTCTAGAAGAATCCTAAGGAAACACACTTGATAGCAACCAAGAGAATCCTTAGATACCTGAAAGGTACTATTGACTATGGATTATGGTATCCATATAGAGGAAGGTTTGATTTGAAGGGATACATAGATGTTGACTGGGTAGGAAATGTTGATGACTAGAAAAGCACAACCGGTGGAGTATTTTTTCTTGGAGGAAGGCTTGTTTCATGGAGTAGTAAAATGAAGAGTTGTACTTTACAATCTATTGATGAAGCTAAGTATGTTGCAGCTTATATGAATTGCATATAGGCTATTTGGATGAGGTACATTTTGGAAGGTTTTAAGATGAAGATCTCAGAACCTATAAAGATCTTATGTGATAACACAAGTGCCATTAATATTTCTAAGAATCCTATTTTGCATGCATGAACCAAGCACATTGAATTGAAGTATCATTTCTTGAGGGAAAAAGTTCAGAGTAAAGATGTTATCTTAGAGAATGTTTCTACCAAGGAGGAACTTGCATATATTTTTACCAAACCTCTTCCTAAGACCACTCTTGAGTATTTTAGAAGTCAGTTAGGGGTTGTCCCTCTTCATGAAGTTAATTGAATATGATGTTGATTGCATTAGTCCCTGAATTAATTGCAAAATTCTTACAAGGGTTGATGTAGAAGTGGATGTATTCCATAGGGGGAGAATCATATTGTAGTATGTTGTTGATGCACAGTGAAATTTTGATATTACAAGTTTTACTTTCAATTTGGCATTGTTGACAGAGGGGGAGAAGAATTATGTGATTATGAGAAGGAGAACTGGTGACAGACTAGAGACAGAGAGAGCATGTGAATACTTGGTAATGTAAACTAGGATTCCTATTCATATTCAAAGTAGCAAGCAATGGTGTTGATATTATATTGCCATCAATGCCTAAGGGGGAGATTGTTGGCATTTGCATGAAGATTGCAGTAATGATATGTTATGTTGTCATTGATGTCAATTGAACTAGTAATGATATTAATGATATTGTTGTTAATGTTGATATTGTCTTGAAACGGGTAGGAAGATCTTTGTAAAAGATATTGTAAATTGGTATGTAAGTTTGTGAGTTGAACTAGTAAACTGGTGTATTAGGTTAAACCCTTTCTATGTTATGTAACCGGTAAACCCTATCAATTGTTTTTACTAAACCCTAACCAATTAAGGTTGTTCAATTGGCTATGTTGGTTTATGGTTTGAATGGTAATGATGGTGACACGTAAGGTCATTGTATGAAGACAAGTTCAAATTGTTTTGGCATGTTTGTTTGTCTAGGGAAGGAGCAAAGTGAATTGCATCTAATGCAAAGTGCGTGATAAGTTACTGATCTTGATGAAGCAGTAATCAAGGAGCAGTTGAGGTTTTCTTGATTGATTTGAAGAGATTTCTATGAAATCCAATGGTCATGCTTGTACCAACTTGTTTGTAATCTCGACAATGAGAGGATTGGATTTTTGTTGTGTTAACGACCTAATTGATTTGTATTAGGTCAATGAAGTTTCTTTTGGTTTCGTGTTGGCAAGAGTTGACAAAAATTAGTTGAGTGTGTGGTTGCCTAACCGGAGAATGAGTCTACAGTTTGAGTAAAGGCAAATAGAAGCTTAAATGGATTTGATTAAGAAAATGTAGTGCTATTCAGACAGATCGAGAAACTACTATTGTTTTCTAACAATTACAGCAGAATTGAAATCCCCTAACTGGGTAAGCTCTAACAAGCTTGGTTACTTATTAAATCCTTTAACAAGGTGGTCCCTTAGATTGGATTCTCAAATCCTCTATTGAGGTTACTCCTTAAAGGGTATTTTCTTCTGACAAGGCATTTGTAGTCAATCCCTTAATAGGGTGAATCCTAACAGTATCAGTTCTTAACAGGACTTTTGTAAAAGCTTTAATAGGGTAGGCATCTAATAGGGTGAACTTCAAAAGAGTTCAAATATTTTCTTGTGAGTCCCATCTCACCATGGTTTTTACCTATTTGGTTTTTCCATGTATAAAGACTTGTGTCATGTGGTGAATGTTTTTGTGGTTATGATCTTATTGTTGATTTGATTAACTACTTAACTATTTCTGATGAGACATGATAATCGGAAGCATTGAGTAGTGAAGCATTTGGATGTTTACAAGTTTAATGTTGTTTACTGTTAAGTTGCTATAACAGTTAACCAATATTCTTATGAGTATTGATCTTGAAAGTGGTATTTCATTGATAAGTTTACTTTGTGAGTTTGAGTTTGAGTTTGGGAAGTTTGTATAAGTTTTTCTATTTACTAATTCACCCCCCCTCTTAGTAATCTACCAGATACTTATTCTTTCATCATACCATCATGTAGGACAATCGGTGAGTGAGCAAAAGATTAGAAGTGAAAGGATCTTGTCTGATAAAGATGAGCATGCTATGCTTTGGCATGTGAAGTGACCGATTAAAGTGTTCCACCAGAAAAGTAGCAAAGTGCAAGTTTGAAGGCAGACTGGTTAGGGTATAACCGATAGGGTTAGAGAACTGGTAGGGATGAACCCGGTTATGTGTTTTGTTAGTGGTCTTATCTGGACTGACATAGAAGACTTAGAAGAGGTGGATGCTGATAAATATGACACATAGGAGACAGGTGTCATGCGTGTTGTGGTCAATGAAGTGCTTGTTGGTGAGGTAGGTAGTGACTGGTCAACATTAATATCGATAGCTCATGAATCATGGGTTGAGAGTAGAATGGTGTAGCTCGAGACTAATCAAAGGAAAGAAATATGATTTGGTGGCTTCATGATTGAGGCAATTTGTCTAGGTCTTGATTGAGGTAGGTGAACCTATGTGTGTGATCAGTAACGTATTTTAGACACAACATGATTAGTGGTGATAGGTGATTAGTTGCAGGTGGACGATCTCTGGAAAGCAAATTGGATTTGATTTGGTTTGCCTTGATGTTGATGAAGGAACCCTAGTGCACCAGAGATTTGAATGCAAGTCATGGCAAGAAAAATTAGATATAAATATGTCAACTCATGACCGAAGGTTATTGATGATGTTGTAGGCCGGGTGATGAAGGATAGAGTGTGAAAGAGCAGTAGAGAGCCAACTAGACAGAAAGTTCATTGAAGATCATGATGACTAAGTGCTCGAGGGAGAATGGTTGGAAGAGTGCAACCAGAGAGGGTAAAACAATTGGTAGATTACCATTGAGTCTGGCAGTAGTGTGAACCTATGGTGATTGAACCGATAGAGAAAAGATCGAGAAGAGCAGATCAAAGTGAGAATCTATGAAGAAGCAGAAAGCTAAGAACCAGTTGTGATCAGAGAGAAAAAAATCAGTTGAGTGAAGAAGACCAGTGCTAGCTAGAAACAATGTATTAGAGCGAGCAGAGAAGAGGCAAAGAGAAGAGTACCGATAGAGATTTGTATAGAGGTGAACTAGTGGAGAGATATGTATGAGTTACAAAGTTCATTTGTAACAAGGATATTACTTTTATTTTAATATATAATATTATAATCATTTCCTTGGGGCTTGGTGCAAGGGTTGGTTCTCCTTGGGTTGGTGCCCTAAACTTTGTAATTAGTAGTTATTGTGAGGTTGGAATGGAGTAGTAGTCTCTAGCAACATTTCTCACTGAAGTTTTTCCCATCTTGGGTTTTCCTCATACATCTGGTGTTCTGTGATGTTCCTTTTGTGTGTGGTTTCATTTGTGTCATCCTCCTATCTAACTGGTATGTTTTCTCGATGATTAGATCTGCTAACTACTACATACACCTTAGGTTTAAAAGGGTAAAGTTTGGAAACCACTGATTCATCCCCCCTCTCAGTGGCATCTTGTGTTCAACAATTGGTATCAGAGCCTAGGTTTCTGATTGATAATCTTTCTCTAGCTTGGGTAGATTTTGGTATTTGAACACAATGGTTTGTTTAGTGTCAACCCCTACTCCAGGTTTTGATGGTTTAAATTATTCTTTTTGGAGTTGTACAATGGAAGTCTACCTATTGTCTTTAGGGTTTGATGTGAGGATGTCAGTTGTAAATGGCTAGCCTAGTCAAGTCAGTCCTCCCACCGATTTAGAAGCTACCGGTGCAATGATGTAGCAATGAAGGCTATACTTTGTGGGCTCTCAGATGATGTTTCCTCACAAGTGGAAAGATGAAAATCGGGAAAGAGCTTATTGGATAGATTAAATAAGCTCTATAGAAATGAGCCTAACACTACAAAACCGGTTTGTGGAAGCAAGAAGGAAAATGTAATGCATGAGTCTGTAGATGAAGATAGATCTATTAGCAGCAACAATAATCATGAAGAAGGAACCCACCTCTTCATGGCTCAAGAGTCAGAGAATGAGAGGTTCACATCTGAAAGTGATCATGCAGATCAATCCTACCAACAAGATGTGTTTGGAAGTGACAATGAAGATGAAGTAGAAGATGAAGCAAAAGTTTATCTAGAAGGAGAACTTGTAAGTGCACTCAAAGAACTTAGTAGAGTGAGGAATTAATACAAGTTGTTCAAGAATGCTATGGTTGTGGAACAAAACCGGTTGATTAGATGCCTTGAAGAATCTGATAAATGTATCTCTAAGTTGAAGAATCAGCAAGAAGACACCAAGGAATGTCGGTGTAAAGATCTAGCATCAGAGCTAGAGGCAAAGGATAAAGAGTATCAATAGCTAAAAGGAGAAATGGAGAATTTCCAAATTGACCTTGAGAAATGTCAGGATGAGCTCAAGGTGAGGATCCATTTTGATGGTATTAGTGATGCCTTGGACAAGATGTTGAAAAAGAAAAAACACTCTAAGGATGTTGAAGGCGTAGGATGTGGTGCTAGTGAATGCTCCACTAGCAAGAATGTCCCCCACAAAGACATTCAGTTTGTCTCCTCAAATGGAGATAATAAGGGACAATTCTCACCATCAGAAATACTCCTAGAAGAAAGATAGATCTGACCACAACTGGTGAATACATGATGAAGAAGATCAGTAATGCAAGAAGGAAGAACAATGCAAATCCCAAAGGTAAAGGAAAGATGGGAGAAGGAAACTTCACCGAAAGCAAGAATATGAGAAGACAACATACAAGACTTCCTACCAGTAGAAGACAAAGAATTGTTGATGCCCATAAGACAAAGCAAGTGTGGGAGAAGAAAGGATCAGATGAAAGGACTGTAGTGACTAGATAGTTCAAGAACAATCCTCAGAGAAGCAAATATGGAGATACTAAACTGGGAAGATCTCCTCATGCATGGTAGAGTAAATTTGTAAGTTATATGCCATTCTTTACTAGTTACTGCTTTGCTTGCAATGATTATGGTCATAAGGCAGATGAATGCATAAAGGGGTGTAGAAATAAGAATGTATTTTGTCCAAGAAGTAATTCTTATGGCCATAGTATGTCAAGTTTTAGAAACATGAATAGTTCTTCTCCTATGCATAATAGGAAGAGTCCATTTGCTACCTCAAGAAATGCAAATTATGTATGTTATAACTACAATAGACTTGGGCATAGAATTCATGAATATAGGAATAGGAAAGTTCAGTCACATGACAACCGGTGTAGCAGCTATGCTCAATATGAAAATGGGTATAGAGCATATGAGAGAAAAAGTGTTGCAT
The DNA here is from genome assembly GCF_030272615.1 of Cryptomeria japonica. Taxonomy (NCBI): domain Eukaryota; kingdom Viridiplantae; phylum Streptophyta; class Pinopsida; order Cupressales; family Cupressaceae; genus Cryptomeria; species Cryptomeria japonica. The sequence goes on from NC_081412.1 coordinate 627,462,022, forward strand.
GGAACAAAAGAAGAAGAGGTTTGGTTCCTACAAGATCAAGTGCTCCACAGGTTCCAGTATACAGTTACAAAAACATGGCCAGAAGAAGATGGTCTAACCGGTTTGACAAAAGGTCCTCCAATCATGTGTTAGGTATGAACACAGTCTGCTTCTACAACAATACTTCTAGTCATGTTGTAGAATTTGGTAGAGCAAGGACCAATCAGGAAAAGAATGTGAGACCTACTCCAAAGACTACAAATGGGAAGAAGAATGAGACCAAACAGGTATAGAAGAAGAAGGAAGAGAGTAGGACCATGAACTGACACTATGCATTCCATGCATAAGTGATATCTCCTAAGGCCTAAAGGAGCTGCAAAATCTTAGGGGGAGTAGAAAATTGACCATATCATTCACCCCCTATGTGGAAGAGGACAAGTTTAAGGAAATGGTGCTACCGATATAAAGGAAGGAAATGAGATGGCAAGTGTGTGTAGTGGTTTCCTTGGCTACACACCTATATATGAGAGATGGATCACTACTACATGTCTCAATGGATAGCTAATTTGCAATTGGGATCGAGAGAAATTGACATAAGAAGACAAGAGTTAGAGAAAGATTGTCTGGTAGTATTGATAGACCAGTATAGGAAACCAGTTTGTGCAGTAGGTTACTAGTATGTATACTAACTAGTATTGCAGGTTATGTAAGTCAATGAGGTCTGGAATCATTGCAATAACTTTGGTGGTGTGGTGTGAATATATAATTATGTCTCAGGTGATATTGGAAAAGACCTGAATGACATATGTTGTCCTGGTAGTAGATCTTATATGCATGCATCTTAATGGGCTAACTGATTCGATTTTTGGCATGATAGAGATGTGGTATGGCATTGTGTACATCTAAGATCATGTCATAAGTTGTGGTGGATATAATAGAGTGAAAAGATCATCAGTTGATCACACATTCATGGCTCAACTGGTATAAGGTGCAGTTTGGAAAACTGATTTAGAACCTAACAGATAAAGATGACCTGAGATCTATGACTCAGGGGGAGTTCACAACCATGTTTTTAGATTTGTCTCAACCCTGCTGGAGACAGAGGGAGAGCATGCATATATGGTTGTACTGGTATGATTTTGTCTTTGGAAGTTCTCATCAATTTGGGGTTATGAGGTATTTCAATATCTATCCAATTTGTACTTAAATGAAATCACAATCGGACCATCGGAAGTGTTTCCTGCAAAGAGGAAGAGTTACCTACATAGGAGAACATGCATTTGGTATCGGAGAAGAATTGGTATCAGTGTCAACTTCAACACTTGGTATCAAAAAATTGGGGTCAGAATAACATCTGCATATCAAGGGGAGATGATGCAGTCTGATCGATAGGTAAGTTGTATTTACTAACACATGTTCCTTCAATTGGTTTTAGACTTGTATATGCAATTGGAATCTGGTTTGTATATATACTTAGTTGCTAAGAAATTGGTGTCAGTTGGTGGTGAGCCCTCCATCTCAAGTGATGCAAATTGAGAGGATGCAATGTATGATGATCAAAGGAGGAAAAGCATCTGGTAGAGGAAAAGGGAGAGAAAAATATGCCAGTGCACGGTAGAGACAAGGAGAGAAACCCTCTCAGTGCTCTCTTCCATTGTTGTCAAAGGGGGAGAGATAATTTGCAGTATATCAGATAGTACATGTGTGAGAATCTATAGCACACACAAAGGGGGAGAGAGAGAATTTGTAGTATGTCGGATACTACATGTGTTGACATCAATGCCAAGGGGGGAGATTTTTCACATTGTGTTGTCATTAATGTCAACTGTATAGGATGGCAACTGATATGGGAGATTGATGAGAAGTATTGTCATTGATGTATACCAAAAATGGTGTTATTGATGTCAACCAGCATAGTAGGTCATCGACAAGGAAGAGAATGTCATCCAACATAATGGTTATTGGAGTCACTAGTACACAAGTTAGTGTTGACTTGTGTTGAAGACATGTATTGGAGATCAGTATGGTATAACAATCAGTAAGTGATATGTTGGTAGTGCATTCTTGCCAATCGGAAAGTGAGCACGTAGGGTGAACTAATGCAAAAGTGCCAACTAGTATTCTATTGGATGTTTGGATGTGGAATAGTAGGACTCCCACTGAGTAAATATGTAGTCACCAGATTATGAGAAGATGCATAGAGAGTATGCCCAACCGAATCATATGTGCCTATTTGAAGATATTCCTACTCAAACAGGTATGCCCTATTGCTGCAATGTCAAATGCAGATGACAAGGATCCACTCCCACTGGTAAATAGAGTTGATCTCCTATTATGCATGGAATGAATCATAGTCCTCTGAGATAAGACTGAAGAGTAGAAGGTGAGTGATTGAAGGCTCACACCAGATGAATTGGTGAAACACTAAGTTGCCTTAGGTACATGAAATCAGAGATATGCATCAGATCAGCTAGTTAGGCATGTTGAGATACTAGGACAAAGAAGGAAGAGTAAAGGAGTGATAGGTTTGTCACTTTGACAAACTGATTAAGATGATGTCTGGGCTGATAAAGTTGAAGGTGAGGTTGAGTTATTGCAGACAGAGAGAGAAATTGGATTGCATATGCAAAATAGTTGAAGATTGATGACAAGGTGTCATCAATGTTATTACCAGTATGTAGGAGAATCGGTGAGAAATAAACAGAGAAGAAGTGAAAGGCTCTTGTCTGATAAAGATGAGCAAACTATGCTTTGGCATGTGAACTGACCGATTAAAGTATTCCACTAAAAGAGAAGAAAAGTGCAAGTTTCAAGGTAGACTGGTTAGGGTATAACTGACCAGGTTAGAGAACCAGTAGGGATGAATGCGATTATGTGGTTTGTTGGTGATCTTGTCTGGACTAACATAGAAGACTTAGTAGAGGAGGATGCCAACAAAGATGACACATAGGAGACATGTATCATGCATGATGTGGTCGGTGAAGTGATTGACAATGAGGTAGGTAGTGATTGGTCAACATTAATATTGATAGCATGAATCACAGGTCAAGAGAAAAAGGGTGTGGCTCAAGACTGATCACAAGACAAAAATCTGATTTGGTGGCTTCATGATCGAGGCAGTTTGTCCAGTTGTTGATCGGGGTAGGTGAAGCTATCTACATGATCACTTCATAGGTGTTTCAAAAATGGAGGTGTCATGTTTTCCAAATTTGGCAAACGTGTTCTAGATGCAATGTGATTGGCGGTGATAGGTGATCAGTTACAGATGGCTGATCTCTAGAAAGGAGATTGGATTTGATTTGGTTTGCCTTGAGGTTGATGAAAGAACCCTAGCACACTAGAGATTTGAATGTCAGTCATGGCAGGAAAAATCAAATATAAATATGCTGACTCATGATTGGAGATGATTGATGATGTTGCATGTTAGGTGATGAAGGATAGGGTGTGAAAGAGTAGCAGAGAGCCAACTAGTTAGAAATTTCATTGAAGGTCACAATGACTGAGTTCTTGAGGGAGAATCAGTTGGAAGAGTGCAACTGGAGAGGGTAAAGAAACTTATAGACTTTCATTGATTCTGATAGTAGTATGAATCGATGGTGATTGAACCCACAAAGAAAAGACAGAGAAGAGTAGTGGAGAGTGAGAATCTGTGAAGAATCAGAAAGTTGAGAACTAGTTGTGGTTAGAGAGTAGAAAATCAGCAGAGTGAAGAAGGTCGGTGGTGGCTAGCAGCAGTTTGCTAGAGCGAGCAGAGAGAAGAGTATTGATAGAGGAAAGGTAGAGGCTGAACTGGTAAGGTTGTAGCTGAGAGAAGATGAGCAGAGAATCGACAAAGATCTGTATAGAGGTGAACCAGTGGAGAGACATGTGTGAGAGTTACAAAGTTCATTTGTAACAAGGATATTAGTTTTGTTCTAATATATGATATTGTAATTATTGAGTTGGGGCTTGGTGCAAGGGTTGGTGCTCCTTGGATTGGTGCCCTAAAATTAGGGGTTGGTGCTCCTTAGGTTAGTGCTCTAAATCAAGGGTTGGTGCTCCTTGGGTTGGATCCCTAAACTTTTTAATTAGTATTTATTATGAGATTGGATTGGAGCAGTATTCTCCAACAACATTTTTCACTGAGGTGTTTTCCTATGTTGGGATTTCCTTATACATCTGGTGTTATGAGATGTTACTTTTGTGTGTGGTTGCATTTGTGTCATCCTCCTATCTAACCAGTATGTTTTATTTTATGATTAGATCTGCTAACTGGTACATACACCTTAGGTTTAAAAGGGTAAAGTTTGGAAACCACTGATTCACCCCCCCCCTCTTAGTGGCATCCTGTGTTCAAGAGGTTGGCTAAACCCTAAACCCATAAACCCATAATTACCAAAAATTACATCACATGATACCAAAGGACCAATATTATGATTTACATTACATAACATGGACCTTAAACAAATATTCAAACAATTATATCCACCAAAAATTTTGCTAAGACCAAAATTCAACACGCTTCACCAACCGGTAGAAACCCTAATGAAATAACATAAAGTTTAACCAGATCCAAATAGGACCATCATAACAAAAAACCATCCAATGCAAAGTCACCAAATGTTTGGGACATGATTAAGAAACACCTTTAGCATGAGAGAAACTGATTCCATAAGCCAGACCCAAAATTAATTGACCAAGTCACCAAAATAGCATACTGGTAAAGCTAATCGAGATAGCGGAGGCAAGCCGGTAAAGGCAAATACCAAAAGCGATAATAGCCAAATCACTAAATCATGAACCAAAAAAATATAGAAAGCATGTAACCCACTATAATAAGCATCAAAGACCGAATCTAGAGATCTAATCATACCAGATCAGTCACAACCAAAACCAAGAAAATCACCAAGACTACTTGGGATAGATCAAACTAGGATAGTCTCCAATTGGGATATAGTGTTGACATCAATGACAACACTTAACCAAATCTAGCATATTGCCAATAGATAGACACATCCTTAATCTTAGAATTTTGTACCAGATTTTTTGACATATTATGTTGAACACTAGATGTCATTGAGAGGGGGGGTGAATCAGTGATTTCCAAACCTTTACTTTTTTCTATCCTATGTGTGTATACCAGTTAATAGATCTAACATTAAGAAGACATATTGGTTATATGGGAGACTAACCCAAATGCAATCACACATAAAAGGGACATCACATACCACCAGATGTATGAGGAAAACCCAAGATGGGAAAAACCTCAGTGAGAAATGTTGTTGGATACTACTGCTCCAATCTAGCCTTGCAATGAAAACCTTGGTTACCACATTTAGGGCACCAACCTAAGGAGTACCACTCCCACTTTACAACACCAAACCCTAAGTTTAGGGCACCAACCCAAGGAGCACCTACCCGTGTATCAAGCTCCAACTCAGTGATCTACAATGAATATCATCAAATTACAAAAGTAAGAGCCTTGTTACAAAAGAACTTTGTAACTCTTATCCAAGTCTCTCCACCGGTTCCCTCTCTTCAATTCTCTATTGGTTCTATGCTCACCTTCTCACTATTGCAACCTTATCTCCTATTGTAACTCACTTTTTGTTGAACCCTTACCAGTTCAACCTCTTCTTCTTCTATGTCAGTTCTTCTCTTTGTCGGTTCTCCTTCCTTTTTGTCACACTACAACTAGTCACCACTAGTCTTCTTCACTCACTTAGATATCCACTCTCTGATTACTATTGGTTCTCATCTTATCGGTTCTTTACTACAATCTTTTTTGGTTCTTCTCTGCCTGTTCAGTCACCACCGTTGTACTTCCCTGTCAGACTAAATGAAAGTCTATATGTTGCCTCACTCTTGCTAGTTGATTTCTTCAAACTAGTTCTCTCACTCACACACTTAGTCTCCTCTTTGAATGATGTTGGACACTTGACTAATTGGATTTCTTCCTTAGCCTTACTCTCCCATGCAACATCACTAGATCTAGTCTTTGATTTGCATGTTTATCCAATGCCTTCCCACCAAAAAGACACTCAAAATTCTAGCGCGCTAGGGTTTTTTCATCGACCCTAAGGCAAACCAAATCCAATTATATCTCCTTCTAGATATTGACCACCTGCAACTGATCACCTATCACCGCCAATCGCACTGCATCTAGAACACATTTTCCCTATTTGATAAACATGACACCTTCTTCGATTTGTCAAACACCTATGAAGCAATCATGTAGATAGCTTCACCTACCCTGATCACAACCTGGACACTCAACCTCGATCATGAAGCCACTGAAATAGATCTTAGTTCTCAGATTAGTCTTGAGCTGCACCCTTCTGCTCTCAACCTATGAAACATGTTATCTATATTAATGTCGACCAGGCACCACCTACTCCATTGACAACTCTACACCGACCACCATATGAATGACACCTAACTCCTACATGTCATCATAGTCGACATCCACCTCTGTTAAGTCTTCTGTGTTGGTCTAGACACAATCACCAATCAACCACACAACCACACACCCCACTGGTTTTACCCTAACCAGTTTGTCTTCTCCCTAGCACTTTTCATCTCTTCTAGTGGAACACCTAAACCAGTCAACACTCTTGCCAACCTTACTCATGCACATCATCAATAGATGGGAGCCTTCTGTATCTACACTTTATCAACTTACCAGTTGACATCTATACCGGTAGTATCTTTTGCATGTATACTGGTAAGATACCATGCATACCAGTGGCACCAAAGTTCATCTTTATTTCAGCAACATTCTATATTTGTAGTTTTTTTCAATTGCCTTCTACATAAATAGATCAGTTCACCTATACATTGGTTTGTCAAAGTGATAAACATATCCTTCAATCTCTGCATAGGAAACTCATCATGTCCACTTAGCTGATCTGGTGCATATTACTGATTACATGCACCTCAGGCAACTTAGTGTTTCACCGGTTGATCTGATGTGACCCTTCAAACTCTTGCCTTTAACTCATTTGTCTTATGTTGAAGAACTATGATGCATTCCATGCATAATAGGAGATAAGCTCCACTTACCGGTGGGAGTGGATCCTTGTTATTTGCATCCTGCATCGCACCAATGTGGCTTCCCTATTTGAGCATGGATATCTTCAAATAGGCACATGTGATCCAATCGGGCATGCTCACTGTCAGAATTATCTTCACCTTGTGATATCTTCTTCATTTGGTGACTACATCTTTATCCGGTGGGAGTTCTGTTGATTGACATCCAACAATATGCCAGTGGCCTACCCATACTTCACCTCCGATGTTAATGTGATTTTTGTAACATTTCACCTCTTCATCACAATCAACAGCCTCACATCTTTCTCACTTGTTAGTTGGAAACAATGTACTACCAACATCTCACTTACCAATTGTTACATCATACCGGTCTCTTGTCCATGTCTTCAATACAAGTCAATAGTAACTTGTGTACTGGTGTACATTGAAGTCAACACTAACTTGTGTACCAGTGACTCCAATGTGTTGGATGACACTCACTTCCTTACCAGTGACCTACTAAGCTAGGTGACATAAAATACATCACATCCGGTATGCATCAATGATACCATTGCTCATCAATCTCCCATACCGGTTTCCCTTATATACTAATTGACATCAATGACAACACAATGCCAACAATCTCCCCCTTTGGCATTGATGTCAACACATGTAGTATCCAGTATGCTATAGATTCTCTATCCCCCTTTGTGTGTTCCATGAATTATCACACGTGTAGTATGTGGTATACTTCAGATTCTCTATCCCCCTTTGATGACAATCATAAAGGGCATTGATAGGGTTTCTCTCCTCCTTGTGTCTACTAGGCACTAACACATTTTCTAACCTCCTTTTCCTCTATCGAATGCTTCTCCTCCTATAACCATCATAAATTGCATCCTCTCAATTCACAACACTATTTTAAGTGGAGGAATCAGACACTAACTGTCGGTCAAACTGCAACACTCCCTTCTGATACCAATTGATCTTAAGAATCAAATGTGATTGTAGTATGGATGCTACCAATTGGGAGAGTAGATACACGTAATCATGAAATTCTCTTGGGTACTCCTACAAACAATTTCCTTCTTCTGTATTCAATGCCATCAGTACACCCATAAGTTCAAGCATGCTAGTTGTGCATCATAAACACTTGATCTCCCCCTATGTCTAGCAGGTCTGATACAAATAAGAAAACATGGTTGTGAACTCCCCCTGAGTCATACATCTTAGGTATTCCTTTGTCTATTAAGTTCTAAGCTAGAACCAACCTACCCCTTATACTGGTTGAGCTATGCATATGTGATCAATCTGATGATCTATTAGTTCCACAATTTCCACCATAGTATATGACATGGTCCAGTAACATACTACACATACTAGTTTCCTGCACCGGTCCATCATCTCTACCACAACACCTTCCTCTATTGTTTGTCTTCTTGTGTCAATTTGTTCTGGATCCCAATAATCAATTTTCCATCCATTGATACAAGCAATAGTGATCCATCTCTCATTTGTAGGTGTGTAGCCAAGGCAACCACTACATACTTGCCATCTCATTTTCTTCTTTCTTACCAGCAACAAATGATCCTTTTGACTACCTATATTCACTAAGGGGGTGAATAATGTGATGAATGAGTAGCTCCCCCTAAGGTCTTACATCTCCTTTAAGCCTTAGGAGATATCATGTGTACATAGAATTCACAGTGTTGATCCATGGTTTCATCTTCTTGCTTCTTCCTCCAAACCTGCTTGGTCTTAGTCTTCTTCCCATTTTCAGTTTTGGGAGCAAGTCTTACCTTCTTTTGTTGACTAGTCCTTTCTCTACTAGATTCAGCATCATGATAGGAAGCATTGTTGTAAAAGAAAACAATGTTCATGCCAAATGCATGATTGGAGGACCTTCTGTGAAACCTATTTGACCATCTTTTTCTAGTCATGTTGTTGTAACCGGTTACTGGAACCGGTGGACGTCTTGATCCTGTAGGAACATTTCTATTTTGGGTCCATGCAAGTCTCTGACTTCCATATTCTCTATATCCATTTCCATATTTATCATAGTTGTTGTAAATATTTTCATGTGACTTAACATTCATGTTTATGTACTCTTGACTTCTATGCCCAAATCCATTGCAATTATAACATACATAATTTGCATTTCTTGAGGTAGCAAATGGACTCTTTTTCTATGCATAGGAGCAGATCTATACATGTTTCTACATTTTGATATACTATCACCAGATGTATTACTTCTTGGAAAGATGACATTCTTATTTCTAATCCTTTTTATGCATTCTTCTACCCTATGACCATAATCTTTGCAAGAGAAGCAGTAACCGGTAAATAATGGCATATGACTTACAAATTTATTCTGCCATGCATGTGGAGATATTATCGGTTTAGTATTTCCATTTTTGCTTCTCTGAGGATGGATCTTGGATTGTCCATGCTCTATAGCTCTTCCATCTGATCTCTTCTTTTCCCACACTTGCTTTGTTTTGTGAGCGGTAGTATTTCCTTGTCTTCTATTGGTAGAGGGTCTTCTATGTTGTCTTCTTCTGTTCTTGCTTCTGGTGAAGTTGTCTTCTCCAATATTTCCTTTTCCTTTGGGATCTACATTTTTCCTCCTTCTTATAGCACTAGTCTTCATGTATTCACTAGTTGTGGTTAGATCAACCTTCTTCCAGGGAGAATTTCGGATAGTGAAGCTCTATCCCTTGTTATCTCCATTTAAGGAGACACATAGAATGTCATTGTGAGGGATATTCTTGCTAGTGGAGCATTCACTGACACCACTTCCTAATTCTCTGGTATCCTTGGAATGCTTTTTCTTCTTCAACATTTTGTCCAAGGCATCACTGCTACCATCAAACCGGATTCTTACCTTGAGCTCATCCTAACATTTCTCAAGGTCATTTCAAAGATTCTCCATTTCTCCTTCTAGCTACTAATTCTTTTTATCTTGGGCCTCTAGCTCAGATGCTAGATCATTACACCAGAACTCCTTGGTGTCTTCTTGTTGAGTCTTCAACTCTGAGATACATTTCTTAGATTGTTCAAGGCATTTGATCAATCAGTTTTGTTCCACAACTGTAGCATTCTTGAATAACTTGTATTCATTTCTCACTCTACTAACTTCTTCAAGTGCACTTAAGAGTTCACCTTCAAGATCGACTTCTACTTCATCTTCTTCTTCACCTTCACTATCACTACCAAACACATCTCATTGGTATGAATTATTTGCATGATCATTCTTAGATGTGTACCTTTCATCTTTTGATTCTTGAGCCATGAAGAGGCGGGTTCCTTCTTCATCATTGTTGCAGCTGCTAACAAATCTGCATTCATCACCTGTAGACACATAAGTTGTATTTCTCATCCTATCTTCACAAATAGGTTCTACAGTGGTAGGCTCATTTCCATAGAGCTTCATTAATCTGTCCCATAGACTTTTTGTTGATCTACATCTATCCACCTATGAGGAGACATCACCAGATAGCCCACTAAGTATAGCCTTCATTTCTACATCATTACACTGATATATCTTTTCTATATCTGAATCGGTGGGAGGACCGACTCTATGAGGGCAGCCATTAACAACTGACATCCACACATCAAACCCTAACAAGGATAGGTAGACTTCCATCCTACACCTCCAAACTGAAAAATTTGAACCATCAAATACAGGAGTAGGGATTGACACTAAACAAACCATTATGTTCAAATACCAAAATCTACCCAAGCTAGAGAAAGCTTATCAAATGAGAACCCAACCTTTGATACCAATTATTGAGCACTAGATGTCGCTGAGAGGGGGACAAATCAGTGATTTCCAATCCTTTACTCTTTTCTATCCTATGTGTGTATATTGGTTAACAGATCTAAAATTAAGCAAACATATCGGTTAGATGGGGGACTAACACAAATGCAACCACACATAAAAGGGACATCACATAACACTAGATGTACAAGGAAAACCCAAGATGGGAAAAACCTCAGTGAGAAATGCTATTGGAGACTACTTCTCCAATCGAGCCTCACAATGAAAACCTCGGTTACCACATTTAGGGCACCAACCCAAGGAGTACCACTCCTGCTTTAGGGAAACTTTGTAACTCTCACACATGTATCCCTGTCAGTTCACCTATATCTAGGTCTTTTTCGGTTCTCTGCTCACCTTCACTTTGCTACAACCTAACCAGTTCAGTCTCTGCTTCTTCTTTGTCGATACTTTTCTCTCTGCTCACACTTGATTCTTAGTTGTTGGTATTACTCTACACTTTTCTCTGGCTTTTTTGGATCTCCTCAACTGCTTGCACTGTAGTGGGACTCCTTCCCTACCATTTTGTAGGTTCTAGTACTACTGGTTTACACCATTGTAACTCCTTTGCAGTTTACTGATTTCTCTATGCTCATCAGTTTTGCCTCTACCAGACCCTCAAGCCAGTTCTTAGTCATACACTTAGTCTTGTCTCTAAGTGACACTGGACACTTGACTTATTGGCTTTCTTCCTTAGCCTCACTCTCCCATGCAACAAAACCAAATCTGGTATTCGATTTGTACGTTTATCTTATGCCTTCCAGCCCAAAAGATATTCAAACTTCTAGTGCACTAGGGTTTCTTCATCAATCCCAAGGCAAACTAAATCCAATCAGATCTCCTTCCAGAGATTGACCACCTACAACTAATCACCTATCACCACCGATCACATTGCCTCTAGAACACGTTTTCCCTATTTGGAAAACACAACACCTTCTTTGGTCTGCACATGTCAAACACCTATGAAGTGATCACATAGATAGCTTCACCTACCCTGATCAACACCTAGACACTCAACCTCAATCATGAAGCCACTGAAATAGATCCCTATTCTTGAATCAGTCTCAAGCCGCACCCTTCTACTCTTGACCCATGAAACATGTTATTGACATTAATGTCAACCAATCACCACCTACCTCACCGAAAACTCTACACCGACCACCGTATGCATGACACCTATCTCCTACATGTCATCATAGTATTCATCCACCTCTGCTAAGTCTTTTCTGTCAGTCCAGACATGATCACCAATCAACCACACAACTAGGTTTATCTACCAGCTCACACACCCTGTCAATTTTACCCTAACTGGTTTGTCTTCTCCCTGGCACTTTTCATCTCTTCTGGTGGAACACCTAACTGATCAACACTCTTGCCAACCTTCCTCATGCACATCATCAATAGATGGGAGCCTTTTTCATTCGCACTTTGTCAGCTTACCAGTTGACATCTATACCAGTAGTATCTTCTGCATGTATACTAGTAAGATGCCATGCATACCGATGGCACCAAACTTCATCTTTATTCTAGCAACATTTCCTATCTACAGCTATTCCAACTTGCCTTCTTCATCAATAGAATGATTCACCTATCAATTGGTTTGTCAAAGTGACAAACATATCCTTCAATCTCTGTACCGACAACTTATCATGTCCACCCAGCTGATCCGGTGCATATTACTGATTACATGCACCTCAGGCAACTTAGTGTTTCACTGGTTGATCTAGTGTGACCCTTCAAACTCTTGCCTTTAACTCTTATATCTTATCTCAAAGAACTATGATGCATTCCATGCATAATAGTAGATAATCTCCACTTACTGGTGGGAGTGGATCCTTGTTATCTGCATCCTGCATCACACCAATGTGGCTTCCTTGTCTGACCATGCATATGTTCAAATAGGCACATGTGATCTGGTTGGGCACGCTCATTGTCAAAATTCTCTTCGCCATGTGATGTCTTCTTCATTTGGTGACTGTATCTTTTGTTGGCATTTGATCAATTTAACTAAACTAGTAATGTGTGTTTTCTTGATGCAGCCAGTTTATGTATGTTGTGCATAGAGATTAGATTTATGAATGATGACTATTTTGTATGTTTTCATTGATGGAAACTATGTTTCTTTAAGTCATCTAACTCCTAGAGTTCAACCAGGAAGGCTTAACCGGTAACATAGACAATTTTTATCAGAACTGGTTATTAGGACTTCAACTGATAAAAGATTGATGGTGTTACATTCTGACAACTAGTACGTGAAAATCATGAAGAATAGATAATGTGGTTTTGAAGCAGTATTGAAGACTATCAGATAAATATATGTTCATGACCACATATACATATTTGATCAAGTGAACAAGATTTGTTTGAAAAAATAGATTAGTTGATGGAGACTTAACTGGTAGTGATGAAAATCACTCAGATAGGTAGAATGACACAAAATTAGATTTGTTATGTCGATGGCCGACATAACTAAAGCATATAGTGGAAGATTGTCTAGATGCATTGAACCTAGGGAATTGTAACAAGCTTCTAGCCAACCTTATGATGATTTTAAATGTGTGATGAGGTATGAAAGGCTATATATATATATATATATATATATATATAAACTTGATAGTATGAAAGAGAAAGAGCAAATTTTGTAGTTCTGATAGTACGATGATCAGAGGAGTTGAGAGATGAATTCTATGTGATGTTGTAATATTCTAAAGTGAATCTTATCAAACATAGAAGGTGTTATGCTGAGATCATTTGTACTTGTTATCTCCCTAATAGTTGCAGCAAGAAAATCCTCTCACAAGGTCACTCCTAACAGGATGCAGTCGCATCCTAATAGGTCTGATCATTAAATCCTCCATTAATTTGTGTTTGTGAATCCCAGTAACTTGGGTAGCTCCTAATAGGGCTAGTGCTCACAGGCCTTTTGTAAAGCTCTTAACCGGGCTTAGATACTTATAATAGGATGTGCCCCTAACCGAGTGTTGTAGACCTTAACTGGTCATATCTTTATATTGCAGGTAGTGGATCTTGTGGGTACTAACTCCCACCATGGTTTTTCCCATTTGTTTTTTCCATGTATAAACTCTTGTGTCATGTGGTGTATGCATACTTGGTGTTATTTATTACATGCCTATTGAGTTTTAAGTTGGTGAAATTAATAATTAAATTTGTATTGTTTTTACTATCTTTGATTCACCCCCCCCATCTTAGTGCCTTATAAGTTCATTATATTTATCTAGTAGGAGTCTTGCTGATTGACATCCAACAGTATACTAGTGGCCTACACATACTTCACCTTTGGTGTTGATGTGATTTTTGTAACATTCCACCTGTTCATCACAATCAACAACCCAACATCTTTCTCACTTGTCGGTTGGCAACAATGTACTGCCAACATGTCACTTATCGGTCATTACATCATATTGGTCTCTTGTCCATGTCGTCAATGCAAGTCAACACTAACTTGTGTTTTGGTGACTCCAATGTGTTGGATGACACTAACTTCCTTACCGGTGACCTACTAAGCTAGGTGACATCAAACACATCACATCCGGTATGCATCAATGAAAATACTACTCATCAATCCCCCATACCGGTTGTCCTCCTATACCGGTTGACATCAATGACAACACAATGCCAACATATTAATGGCACTTGAATTATCACATTAAATAACAGTAGGCTCATCATACACAACTTTGATATATTTTAACATTTGTTTCATCCAAACCACCTGAGTATAGTTAGTAGCAGCAACAATATACTCATCTTCAACAATAGATAAGGATACATAATCTTGGTTCTTACTTTCCCATGAAACCAACTTAATTCCAAGAAAGAATGCACCACCAAAGGCACTCTTCCAGTCATCAACATCACCTGCCCAATCTGCATCACTATAAGCACATAGCATAAAATCATCATTGTTAGGATACCATAAATCATAGTCAGCAGTTCCCTTCAAGTATCTAAATATTCTTTTAACAACAGTGATGTCTCTCTTTAGGATCAGCTTGATATCTAGTAGCCATGGACACATCATGTATAATATTTGGTCTAGTCTATGTTAAGTATAGCAATCCATCAACCATAGATCTGTATTGGGTCTAGTCTCATTAGCTTTTGATGATTCATCATTTTTAGAAATTTTACAACTAGGCACGATAGGAGTTCCAACCGGTTTTGAGTCATCTAACCCAAACTTTTTCAATAATTCTTTAACATACTTTGCTTGAGTTATAAAAATACCTTTATCAGTCAGTGAAATCTGTAATCCCAAGAAGAATTTCACCTCACTTATCATAGACATTTCAAAATCCTTTTGCATATCACAGACCAATTTCATTCTCAAATCATCATCACCTCAAAAAATGATATCATCAACAAAGACTTTAATAATCAAAATATTGTCACCTTCAATCTTAAAATACAAATTACTATCAAAAGTACCTTTTGTGAATCCCAACTTCAGTAAATACTTATCCAAACTAGCATACCAGGCTCTAGGGGCTTGCTTCAATCCATAAAGAGCTTTCTTCAATCTGCATACAATATCTCCTTCATCTAATAAGGAAAATCCATCTTGCTGCTCAATGTAAACTTCTTCCTCAAGATCACTATTAAGAAAAGTAGATTTGACATCCATTTGATATACTTTAAAGTCTTTATAAGCAGCATATGCAAGCAATAATTTGACAACTTCAAGTCTAGCTACTAGAGCAAAATTCTCCTCATAATCAATACCTTCTTACTATGAATTACCTTTGCAAACCAGTCTAGCTTTGTTTCTTACCACTTCACCAAATTCATTCAGTTTGTTGTGGAATACCCACTTAGTACCAATAACATTTTTGTCCTTAGGTCTAGGCACAAGCTCCCATGTATTATTCTTTTCAATCTGATTTAATTATTCTTTCATTTCTCTTATCCAATTTTCATCTTTACAAGATTCTTGAAAAAATTTCAGGCTTAATCTTAGACATCAAACATACCTCTTCAAAAAAAAGTCTTCCTCTTGTCATTACACCTTTGCTCCTATCACCAATAATCTGATTTTCAGAATGATTCAATCTTACATACTTCACAGTCTTTTGAATGTTTGATTTTTTAGGTTCCTGCACTCTTTCGCCAGGAATAGTAGCATCTGGGTTGACTTTCTCAACTAGATCAATCTGCTTCAAGGGTTTGGTCTAATCAATATTTACAATTACTTCCTGATCATCTCTATCATATCCATGGGCTCTAAATTCTTTTCCAATATTCTCATACACCTTCACATTTGTACTTTCCACTATCTTCCTTATTCTCTTATTCTAACACTAGTAGGCTTTTCTCTTAGCAGAGTAACCCAAGAAGATATCTTTATCACATCTTGCATCAAACTTTCCTAAATCTTCATCTCTTTTGATATAGAATTTTCTTCCAAAAATTTTAAAATATTTAACAGTAGGAACATGACCAAACCATAACTCATAAGGAGTCTTACCAGTCTCAACTGTTGGCAATATTACATTATAAGGATATTGATAAGGTTGTTGATGATTTGGACATAACTGATTAAAGATATTTTATTGTCTTGATATTATTATTTTGTCATTGATGTCAAGCAATTGATTTTCTAATTCAATATGATGTTGCCATATCTTAAGAAATATGATATGAAGATTATAAAGAAGTCGATAAAGACATAGGAAAGAATATGATGAATAAGGGGATAAGTTATTGAATGGGCAACTCTACCAAGTCAAACAATGATAAGATCTTGATGTTTTAGATTGTTTTAACATCATACATATGTTGTAAAATGTAAAGGTTAATACTATACTATGTTATCATGAAAAGAACCTAGTTGGTAAACCCTAAGGAACCTAGTCGGTAAACCCTAAGGTTATCATAGTCAGTTAATGAAGACAAAATGTCTACCGAGTGAAGTTTAGTATTCATCGAGTTGTAACCGAGCTATAACAGAATGCATTAAATGTTTACATGTGATATTTAATGAAAGAAGCTAATGAGCTAGAGTGGATCAATGATTGACAAGCTATAAAAGAAATTTGTTAAATGAATCTAAGGCAATGGAAAGTCAGCAAGAAGATCTACAGCTCAGATTGAACTGCATTACCCTAACACAAGTTCCAAGGTGAATGTGCAAGTTCCAAGGTAGGGTAAAATGTTTTCAGATCTAAAGATATAATGAACCTGGACAAGATTGAAGATCTGATGGCTATGATTGATCATGGGAAATGTGATCAAGGAGATTAAGCGGTTAGAAGATTGTTTATAAATAGGAAACTATTGATAAATAATGTATGTGGGCAAGTGTATGCATAGGGATGCTACATAGTGATTATCAAGCACAGAAGCTTGAAGACTTGTTAGAATAACAGAGTATTGATGTCCAACAGATAGACAATATTAGTTCTATGTCTAGATTGTATTGAACAAATAGAAATATACTTTAGCATTTTAGATGTGAAGTTGCAGATAGATTGTATTACTGTTATTTTGTGAAAGTGATAGGAAATCTCTTAACCGAGTGGACTTAACAGTCTTATATGTAAATCCTCTAACAAGGTGACATTCTGATTGAGTGTTTGAAATCCTTTGACAAGGTCACTTCTAACAAAGTGAAGATCCTAACAGATCTGAGGGAAATCCCTTAACTAGGTCACATCTAGCAATGTGTTTGTAATCTTTAACAGGATTTTCTTTTAACCGAGCATACTCTAGAAGAGTATATTTCTTAGTGGGTCCAAAATCCCATAGTGGTTTTTCCCTATTTGGGTTTCCACATTATATCTAGTGTTATGAGGTTTATATTGTTCATATGCTTTTGAGTTTGCATGTTTGACATTTTTTGGTTATATGACTGATATATATGTTACCGAGGTTGAATCTAATGTTTTTATGGATGATTAAGTTTGTATGATTCACCCCCCCTCTCATCTTGTTGGCTATTGGATCTATACTTATATTAAGTATCAGAACTATCAATTGGTATCAGAGCTTTGGACTTCAAAAGGAAAGTTTAAAGGCACTTGAGTTAAAGATCCAAAGATGTATAAGAGGGATGCACCTAGGCTGAATAAGTCAAGTTTCTCTACATGGTAGAAAAGGATGAAGCTACATCTATTAGGAGTTGGATAATATGTTATATACTATCTGGAGAATGATTTTGTTGCATTGAGCACCTATCCATTGACTATGGAAGAGATAAAGGCAAAGCAAGAACATATTCAAGCAATGATTGAAATAACATTTGCATTAACCGATTCTGAGTTTAATGATCTAGAAGGCTACAATTATGCAAAGGCAATGTGGACTAAGCTCATATCTGTATATGGAGGAGATGAACATGTTCATAGAGAAAAAGTTGATAGTCTAAGAGGACAACTTGAATCTATGAGGATGAATGAAGGTGAGAACATAACCCAGTACAGTGCAAGACTAAAGGAGATTGTAAATCAAATTAAAGGAGCAGGAGGAACTATTGAAGAAAAGGATGTGACAAGTAAGTTGTTAAGAACCCTTTTACTTGCCTATGCAATCCGAGTCTCTGCAATTAATGAATTGAGGTCTATACCTAATATGCCAGTTACCTTGGATGCTACTATTGGTAAGCTACATGCATTTGAGTTAAGCAATTTTGATAACAGTGGGTCATCAGTAAATAAAGTTGAATCTGCATTTAGTTCTTTTCATATGAATTAATCTAATGATTACAATGAAAGAAATTATAAGTACACCGAAGGAGATCACAATGGAGCTAGTGAAAGATTTCAGAAGAACATGGAGGAGGTACACAAACTGTACGAAGAAATTAGAAAGCAAGAAGAGTTTGAAGCACTATTGGCCAAAAGGTTACTGAGAGGCAAAGGTAAGTATAAAGGAAAACTACCTTTGAAATGTTTCAATTGTGATAAAATTGGACATATGGCTTCTAACTATCCTGACAAAGATTTTACTGAAAAGAGAGATTACTGAGATGACAAACAGAAAGATAATCATTACAGAGGACATTGAGACTTCAAAAGAAGAGATAGAAAGACATGCTTAATTGCTGATGAGGAATCTGAAGATGATAAATCAGATGAGATTGATATAGAGGAAGTTGTTTATGTGGCTATCAAGGATGGATCAGATGAAGAAAGGTATGAAGAAAAATCCCTAATATCTCACATAAACACTAATAATTCTTGGATTATAGATAGTGGATGTTCACATCATATGACAGGAGATAAACACAAGTTTGTTATGTTAGAAGATTATGATGGAGGCTATGTTAGATTTGGTAATGATGCACCATGTCCAGTAAGAGGTAAAGGATCCATAACACTTCTTGATAAAGCAAGATGCAATGATGTTTGTTGGGTTGAAGGTTTGAAATATAATTTGTTGAGTGTAGCATAGCTAAACAACACATGTTACTGAATAGAATTTTAGAAAGGTATTGTCAAAGTTCATGACAAGAATGGACAGTTAGCTACTACCGGGACATAAACAAAAGGTAATACATTTCACCTTGACTCAACTCACAATAAGTGTTTGCATGCAAAGATTGATAATACCTGGTTATGGCATAAAAGGTTTTGTCATGTTAATTTTGATAATCTGATCAAGATAAGTAAGAAGCACAGAGTAAGAGGTCTACCGAGTCTTGAAAAACCTGAGAATGCTATGTGCTGAGGATGCCAGATGGGTAAAATGACAAGATCAAGCTTTACATGTAAGTCCTACACTTCTAAGGAAATTTTAGATCTTGTGCACACTGATCTTTGTGGTCCTATGAAAGTTCAAAGTTATTATGGTGATAAGTATTTCATATTATTTGTGGATGACTATTCAAGGATGATTTCAGTAATTTTTTTAAAAGAAAAATCAGAAGCTTTTCAAATGTTTAAATGGTACAAGGCTAGAGTTGAAAATGAAATAAGAAGACAACTGAAATGTCTTAGATTATATAGAGGAGGGGAGTTCATATCTAATGAGTTCAACCTATTTTGCAATGATCATGGTATTAAAAGACAAGTCTCTGCATCGAGAACTGCACAGCAGAATGGAATAGCTGAAAGAAGAAACAAATCTATTGTGGATTGTGCTAGAACACTGATGATTGAGAAGAAGGTTCCACAAACATTTTGGAGAGAAGCAATAAGCACAACTGTTTACACCTTGAACTGAGTTCAATTGAAGAAAGGTACTTTGAAGACACCTTATGAAATCTGGTATGACAAGAAACCTAATGTAAGTTATTTTAAGATCTTTGGAAGTAAATGCTATGTTCATAAAGATGATAGGAATGACAAGTTTGATTAGAAAAGTGAAGAAGGAACATTTCTAAGATATTCTTCTAGAAGTAAAGCATTTAAGTGTCTAATCAAATCATCTAACAAAATAGTAGAAAGTACGAATGTGAAAATTGATGAATTTGTAGATAGAACTAATGAAGGGAATTCCAAAGAACTTGAAGACTATGATGAATTTGTCTATGTGCAACTAAGAAGTCCTACCGAGATAACTGTTGAAGAAAATGAAGAAAATATCCCATTACCAAGTGATGAAGAAGATCATACAGAGCCTATCAAGCATGTATTAGCCAAGTATGTTAGAAGACACCATGCACCAAGTCAGATTATAGGAGATAAGGATGATCCAGTGATGATAAGGAACAAACTGAGATAGAACACATGTTTGATATCTGAATTTGAATTTAGAATAGTGAAAGAGGAATTTAACAGTGAAGATTAGATAAATTCTATGACTGAAGAGATTGATCAAATCAAGAAGAATGACACATGGACACTAGTCCCAAGACCAAAGGACAAAAATGTAATTGGTACAAAGTGGATCTTCAGAAACAAGCTAAATGAAAAAGGTGAGGTCATTCGGAACAAAGCAAGATTAGTCTGCAAAGGTTATGCCCAAGAAGAAGGAATTGATTATGGTGAGACTTTTGCACCTATTGCTAGACTTGAAGGAGTTAGAATATTGTTGGCATATGCTACTTTCAAAAACTTCAAGGTATATAAAATGGATGTCAAATCTGCATTTCTGAATGGAATATTAGAAGAAGAAGTTTTCATTGAACAACTTGAAGGATTTGTTGATGACAATAATAAAGATCAAGTATGTAAATTAAACAAAGCTTTATATGGTCTGAAACAAGCACCTAGAGCATGGTATGAAAGATTGCACTCTTATTTGATTAAGATTGGTTTTATAAGGACAAGTGAGAACAACAACATGTACATGAAAAATGATGAAAATGGAATACTAATCTCAGCCATATTTGTTGATGATATTATATTTTGTGGAAATGACTCTTTATGCAAGAACTTTGGAAATGAAATGAGCAAAGAATTTGAGATGTCATTAATCGGTGAGATAAAGTATTTTATAGGCCTACAGATACTGCAATGAAAAATGAGATTTTCATTACTCAATCCAAGTACATAAAGGAAATCTTGAAGAAATTTGGAATGGAGGATTCAAAACCTGTAAGTACTCCTATGACTACCAACTATAAACTATTAAAGAATGATGAATCTGCATCTATTGATGAAACACTCTACCAATCCATGATTGGAAAACTACAATATGTTGTTCACAGTAGGTCAGATATAGCACATGTAGTAGGTATTGTTGCAAGATTCTCTGCAAATCCTAAGGAAATACATCTGATAGCAATCAAAAGAATTTTCAGATACTTGAAAGGCACTGAAGATTATGGCTTAGTATATCAGAAAGGAAATGATTTTGATTTAAAAGTTTATACTGATGCTGATTGGGTAGGCAACATTGATGACAGAAAAAGCACAAGTGGAGGAACTTTCTTCTTAGGAGAAAGACTAGTGAGTTGGCTTAGCAAGAAACAAGGATGTGTTTTTCAATCAACAGCCAAAGCTGAATATGTTGTAGCAGCATTGAATTGTACCAACATTGCATGGATCAAACAAATATTGGAAGGTATAAATGAGAAAGTTACCGAGCCAGTAACTATATTCTGTTACAATACTAGTGCCATTAATATTTCAAAGAACCCTGTTATGCACTCTAAGACAAAGCACATCTCTATCAAATATCATTATCTTAGAGAAGAAGTTCAAGAGAAGAAAGTGGTGTTGGAATATGTTAACACAAATGAGCAAATAGCTGATATCTTAAACAAGCCACTACCAAAGGACACTTTTGAATATCTCAAAAGCAAGTTAGGGGTCCTACCCCTATCTTTTACTCATTGACCAAGTTTGGTGAAAGCATCACTTCGATGACTCTATTGAATATCTTTTGGGGAGCTGATGCTAGATTGATACACTTTAGAATGTTTTTCTGAAAGTGTACTAGAATTACTACTGGAATTATACTGGAATAATATAGAGAATGATACAAGGAACAAGAATTGTAAACAAATGCTCTGATCAAGACTCAGTTGATACACAATAATAGGAAATAACTTCTTATAGAAACACATTATGTTTTAGTTCTATTCTTTTTGGCATTGTTGTCAAAGGGGGAGAAGACCTACCAAGAAGGAGAAGACCTACCTAGGGGGTGAAGACCTGAGAAGGAGAAGATCTACCAAAAGGGGAGAAGACCTGAGAAGACTGAGAGAAGACTACATATTGAAATAAAGACTAAAAACATAAGAGAAGTTTGATGAATGGGGGAGAGAATTTCAGCATTTTAGAATCATAGAAATCCAAAAAAAAATTTAACTATCAAATCAATTGGTTTTGCCATCAATTCCAAAGGGGGAGATTGTTGGCAATATTACATTATAAGGTTATTGAGAAGGTTGTTGATGATTATGGACATAACTGATTAAAGATGTTTTACTGTCTTGATATTATTATTTTGTCATTGATGTCAAGCAATTGATTTTCTAATTCAGTATGATGTTGCCATATCTTAAGAAATATGATATGAAGATTATAAAGAAGTTGGTAAAGACACAGGAAAGAATATGATGAATAAGGTGATAAGTTATTCAATGGGCAACTCTATCGAGTTAGACAATGATGAGATCTTGATGTTTTAGATTGTTTCAACATCATACATATGTTGTAAAATGTAAAGGTTAATACTATACTATGTTATCAAGTAAAGAACCTAGTCGGTAAACCCTAATGAACCTAGTCGATAAACCCTAAGGTTATCGCAGTTGGTTAATGAAGACAAAATGTCTACCGAGTGAAGTTTAGTATTCACTGAGTTGTAACCGAACTATAATAGAATGCATTAAATGTTTACATGTGATATTTAATGAAAGAAGCTAATGAGCTGGCATGGATCAATGATTGGCAAGCCGTAAAAGAAGTTTGTTAAATGAATCTAAGGCAATGGAAAGTCGGCAAGAAGATCTACAGCTCAGATTGAACCACATTACCCTAACACAAGTTCCAAGGTGAATGTGAAAGTTCCAAGGTGGGGTAAAATGTTTTCAGATCTAAAGATACAATGAACCTAGACAAGATTGAAGATCTGATGGCTATGATTGATCATGGGAAATGTGATCAAGGAGATTAAGCAGTTAGAAGATTGTTTATAAATAGGAAACTATTGATAAATAATGTATGTGGGAAAGTGTATGCACAGGGATGCTACATAGTGATTACCAAGCACAAAAGCTTGAAGACTTGTTAGAATAACAGAGTATTGATGCCTAGCAGATAGACAAGATTAGTTCTATGTCTAGATTGTATTGAACAAATAGGAATATACTTTAGCATTTTAGATGTGAAGTTGCAGATAGATTGTATTACTGTTATTTTGTGAAAGTGATAGGAAATCTCTTAACCAAGTGGACTTAACAGTCTTATATGTAAATCCTCTAACAAGGTGACATTCTGATTGAGAGTTTGAAATCCTTTAACAAGGTCACTTCTAACAAATTGAAGATCCTAACAGATCTGAGGGAAATCCCTTAACCGGGTCACATCTAGCAATGTGTTTTTAATCTTTAATAGGATTTGCTTTTAACCGAGCATACTCTAGAACAGTATATTTCTTAGTGGGTCCAAAATCCCACAGTTTTTTTCCCTATTTGGGTTTCCATGTTATATCTGGTGTTATGAGGTTTATATTGTTCATATGCTTTTGAGTTTTCCTGTTTGATAGTTTTTGGTTATATTACTGATATATATGTTATGGAGGTTGAATCTGATGTTTTTATGGATGATCAAGTTTGTATGATTCACCTCCCCCCTTGCATCTTGTTGGCTATTTGATCTGTACTTATGTTAAGTATCAAAACTATCATCAACTTTTATGTACACCAGTTAAAAGTGTATACAATAGCCCTAACAACTTCTCTCTAGTAGATCTTTGCCACATTTCCTTCAATCAACATTGTCCTTGCAACAACAAGTATAGTCATGTTCTTTCTCTCTGCAACTCCATTCTGCTAAGGGGTTCTAGGGGAAAACAACTATCTTTTTATTCCATGATTCTTACAGAATACATCAAACTCACTTGAGCATGATTCTCCTCCTATGTCTGATCTCAAACATTTCAGCTTTAATCCAGATTTAGTCTCTACCTTTTCTTTGAATATCTTGAATTTCTCAAGTACTTCTAATTTCTCTCTCAAAAAGACAACCCATACCATCCTGGAGTAATCATCAATCAACAACATGAAGTATATGTTTCCCTATACACTTCTTACTCTAGTAGGTCAACATAGGTCAGTATGCACAATTAGATGAATACTGCTTACTCTTAAAGGATACTTTATTTTGTTTTCCCATTTGACATTCCTTACATACTGGATTAGCGAGATTAATAATCTTAGGCAAATATCTAATAACCTGACTATTACTAATCTTAATCAATGAATAAAATTTAACATGACACATCCTCCTATGCCATAACCAACTCTCATAAATATGAGCAATCAAGCAAATTTTACCATCAGCATTCAAAAGAAAGATATTACCTTTTGTCTGAGTTCCAATTGCAATATCTATACCTGAGCCATTAAGAATCTTGCATTTTCCATCCTTGAATTGTGGATTATATCCCTTTTCAACCATCCATCCTACACTCAAAATATTATGTTTGAAACCTTCAACATACAAGAAATCATTAGCGTTGTCCTTACCATTGAAAGAAATAGAACCTCTACCATGGATTACATAAGCTTTGTTATCACCAAATATTATAATCCCACCATCATACTTTTCATGCTTATGAATTTTCTTTTATCATCGATCATATGATGTGAACAAACATTCTCAATAACCCATTCATCTTATTCTTCAACTTTAGAAACAAGGGCTTTCTCTTTAGTAGAAAGGCTTGTAGAATCAGTAGGTACTGGTCCATCTTCCCTAATGGCAATTAATCCAATCTCATCTCCTGCATTTCCATTTTTTGATTCTTCATCTGTGACACCTTCATCAACACCATAATAACAATTTTTTTGATATCTAAGCTTTTGGTTAGACTATAAGGGTTATCATACATCTCATACTTTTCATATCTATCATTCCTTTCATATCTATCATTTCTATCATTTCTTTCATGCTTATCATATTTATCATACTTGGCCATTCTTTCCAGACATCTAGAAGTAAAATGCCCTATTTTATTACACAAGAAATATTTCAAAGGCAATTTTCCATCATACTTATCAGCTCCCTCTAGCAATCTTTGAGTAATTAGGGCTTCAATCTCTTCTAATTCTCTTTCTTGCTTAGCCATCTCTCTTCTTTCCTTCTCATACCAAGACAATCTACTAGAACTTTCTCCTGGATCAATCTTTATCTTTCAGATACAGATGCTTTGAATGCAGTCTCAGTCTTCCCATGTGATTCACCAAACTCGCTCAACTCAAATGCAACAAGTTTTCCAACTAACATATCTCTGGTTACATTAGTCCCACTCCGTATCTCATCGTTAGTAGCTACCTTATGTTTATAAGCATCTGGTAAAGATCTCAACACCTTAGAAACAATTTCATCTTCTTCAAGAGTTCCATGGACACATTTGATATTCATAATAAGTTCATTTCCCTTACCCATAAAGGTGTGAATGATTTTATCATCACTCATCCTCAATTTTTCATATTTCCCTTTTAGGCTTTGTAACTTGGCAACTTTGACATGTTTATCTCCTTCATGCAAGGTTTCAAGCTTCTCCCAGATCTGATGCGCAATCTCCAATTCCATCCCATTAGTCATCTCAGAATTTGTCAAGGCACTCAACAAGGCTTCCTTTTCTCTAATGTTATTTTCTGCTTGTTTGATCTCATCAGGAGTTACCGGACCATTCTGAGGAACACTGTAAGAATTCTTTGTGATTTCCTAGTAATCTTCTCCCAAACATCTCAAATACACTTCCATCTGACTCTTCCATATAGTATAGTTAGTTCCATCAAACCTCAGACTTTATTTCTTAAAGATAACACTTCCACTTTCTATCACCATCCTGGATCTCCTCAAGCAGTCAAGCTTCTTCCTGAGGATCTAGCTCTGATACCAATTGTTAGCAACACAAGGAAGGAAAGCTGAGATGGGGGGGTAATTCAGTTGTCACTAGTTAACCAAAACTTAATCACAAAATCAAATCTAAAAAATTGCAACAATAAGAAAGATGAGCACAATATATAAAACCAAGATTTTGACATGGAAAACCTAGTTAAGGGAAAAACTATGGTGGGACCCTACCCACAATGAAATGATACTATACAGTAGTATGTAAAATAATTACAATGGGGAATGCACATGCATTCAGGCTCACTGCCTAGAGCTCACTGCTCAAAATAGAATAACTCAGAAGGCTACAACCCTCAAGGAAGGTTCACTACCTTACAAGTAAGTCTCACTGACTTACAAGATAAGTGGACAACAATCTAGATTACATGAACTAAAGAAATAAAATCTCCAAATGCCTAATTATAATTCTGGTTAAGCACAATAGTCTGCAACACACCAATCTTTTCTCTAACTTAACACCGAAGCATAGAATCATTGTAGCTCACACAAACAACTTCTTTGATAATGCGTACATAGTACTAATACATGAATTACATGAATAATGGATCTATATATACCGATCACTAAATCATCAACCTTAGGATAAGGCCGGCTCAACCAAAAGATCAAATAAGAAGAATCTCATGACCCAATAGAAATAACAAACATTGGATTAATATTATGACATAAATGGCATAACATGGACCCAAATTAAATGAACCAACATGCTACACTACTAGAAATATCTCCAAGATCAACCGCAACACATTACACCACCAAATAGGCATGAACAACATTACTAGTTAAGATGAACACCAAAATTATGCACAATAGCCAATGTAGATCATCAAACCAAATAGGACATGATTAAGAAAGATAAGCAAACACATTAGAATCAACTACAATAGCTGTACCAATACTACTTATCAAATCTTCATCGATCAACATCTAAAACTCAGGAAAGCACAAACAACAGCAACTGCCATGACAAAAGATAATTTGCAAGCCTTGAAATCACAAACCATCTGAAATGGAGATACCCAGGAATTTCCAAAACAATATCCCAAAATTGCATAGCATGATCTGATCATACCGAAATATACTGGAGGAAATACCAAACTCTACAAAGCACTAATTAGAATAACAAACCACCAACCAAATCATGAAACATGATCAACCAAACATCTAGTTCATTGAAATAAATCAAGAATGATATAAGATCATAAAAAATACTCTAGCATAGAAACACCAACACAAGAAACCAATATGCAATCTTCGGATCACCAAGAACACATGAATATGTTGACATCAATGACAACAACATATCCTAGTAGTAGCAATATACAACACCTGTAACTTGAAAAATGGTGTTTGGGTGGCTATATAGTGTTTTGCCTCTCATCAAACCCCTTGTTTTGGTTATTTCCATCTCCACAAATAGCCGATAATGTATTGAAAATATGTGTGTACAAGAACCTTATGTGTATAAGATCCTAAATGTGCTAAAATGCAAGAATTAGAATTGTATCCTACGATATGAGCATAAAAACTTAAATGAACATAATTTAAATGAGAATGCTTCAAATCACAAGTGCAATAATGGATCTAAAGCAATAATTTATATCTTAAAATAAGTATTGTGATACTCATATAAAAATATGAATATAACATGAAACCATACCGAACCCTAAGGGAGAGGTACAAGCCAATCAACAATCAATGATCTCCTATTATTCTTCAATATCTTCAAAGCTTCAATTGATGATGAAAATGGTTGATATAGACTTGATTAATGCTTGATTTTGTAATTGAAGACTTCACATAATCTATACTTTCACTTCACAAGTGGCTCCTTCAATTACTAGAGAATGGGATCCTTCCAATGAGGAAAGGAAAGGCTTTATATATGAAACCATAACTTTGTTTTTTATCAAAGGCTGACCTAGAATTGATATTTTTTCACAAAATTCAAGATTTAAACATTATAATACCCACCAAAACATGATCCCAAAATTTGAGAAGAAAAAGTTGGGACCGGTGTGATTCACACTAGTCCTATCAACTTTTCTCCAAATTTCTAGGGATGCAAGGTATCGTGATTATAAGGTGATCCCCAAGTGGGTGCGATGATTTAAGATGTTTAGATATGAGATATAGATCCTTGAAGGTCAAAATAGGACCTAATTAGGGATTTGATGAATTAGTTGATTAAAAGGATAAAATAAAAAGGGGCACACTTAGGGTTAAGAGCCCAATTTTATGATGTGTGGGGTGATAAAAGAGGACTTTAGATTTAATTAAATAAATTAATTAAATTCTTAAAATGAATCTTAGAATTCAAGATGCAACACACTAAGTTGGTTTCTCATGTGTGGAATTGTACCAGCTAATTAAGGGTGTACAATTTATGACACTACATTTATCCCCCACTTTAGCAATCATATGACACTAAGTGCATATGCAAGCTAAAGTACATAAAAGTAAACATTTCATTAAAAATGATATATCTATAATGTGTCAGATGAAGCCCCCAATAGTATCTATGGTACATTGTTAGGAATTGCACCCTACAAGACCACATTGTAAGATAAAATTTCCAAATCACCTAAATTCTTACTAAGGAAATGATGAAATTCACGGGTAGCTATATACCCCCTATTTTGGCTTTCTATTTAGTGAGTTGAAACTGGGTATCATGTTTACCATAGCAAATTATGAAAAGAAATGATTAAAATCATTCACAACAAAGCATGATACAAGATCAAAGTGTACCATGGGACATTTGGTAAGAAAGAGAACAGGAACATGATTCCAACAGAATGAATAATGCGGAAATTAGAGTTCCCTAGCTCAAGATATGAACGATTGAATAGGAAAAAGTGAAATTAGGGTTTTATAAAGTATATACTCCTAAATAGTGAAAATGACTTTTTCATTTGTCCATTTTGACTTTCTGAGTAGGTAGGAAACCCTAATATGCATGTTCCCATAGCAAGGGCACCATGGTCCTTGGTAGGAACCCTGGTCCTCCTAGGGCACCATGGTCCCTATAGGGTGCCTGTTGGCTTGATGATGATGTTGTTGATGTAATAGGTTGATTGATGACTTATTTTGTCTTGTTCTTATTAAAAACAATGTTTTTTTAGTCATCTAAATCATTTAGTCCAACCGGTAGAGGAAGCAGTTAAACAACCAACCAGTAAACAATAACTGAGCTATGTTCAAGTGACTAGTACAAAATATTGGTGAAGAAGCAAGTGTTATGGTTTTGTATGCATGCTTATGACATTTTTAAGAGTCTATGACTTGAACCACATTGGAAGATTCAAAGTATGGAGAGCGTTATGATTAAAAGAACAGTGACAGTCAAGAAGAACAGTTAACCAGTAGAACAAAGTTACTTAGATCAGTAAATCGGTAATCTTTTTGTTATATTCTTGTGTTGTGTTATGTTTTTCCAATATAAGGAAAGCATGATGAGCAAGATTGACTAGATACTTTGAACCTAGGAAATTGTTCCAAGGGTTCTTGGCCGACTTAGCAGAGTTGTTTATAGAAAGGAGTATATTGTGTGATGATGCATGAGACTTGAGATTTATAGTGCCAATTTGATTGTGAGGTGAAAGAAGAAACTCTATATTGATGTTTAGTCAATGTTAGAAGAAGATCTGAAGCAGATCTAATCAAGTACATAGGTGCTATATGCAAATCAGTTAAACTTGTTGTTCCCTAACAGTTGCAGCAAGATAAAATCCTCTCACAAGGTCACTCTTAACTGGGTGTGGTAGGATCCTCATAGGTCCAAAGGTTAAATCCCTTAACAGGGTCACACATTAACTTATGTTATTTAAATCCAATAGCTAGGTAGTTCCTAACAAGGCTATGTCCTTGTTGGTTCCCAAATTGGGTTTTATGCTTTAAAAGCCACCAATACACTCAATCCAATATTTATGAAGCAGCCAACTTTAATTGTGGAAATTATCACAAGGATTGGACCAACTGATAAGGATTCTACAAATCCTTCTATGCTTTGGGCTCTGCAAAACCTGGGAGGGTAATCTCTTTAGTGAATTTATTGATCTCTTCACCACACTCAAAGATTAACTAAAACAATGTAGATGATCTCATAAGTAGGCTCAACAATAGGAAGAATGCTCAAGGATGGCAAATCCTTCAGTGATCCTCAACCTAACTAGAGCATGAGACAGGTAAGATAAACAATAACAGACATGAAATAAAAGGTATTCTGATAATCAACAAATTATAGTGATTCATCCATGAATTTGAACATAAGATTGATATTTCAAGACAATTATAAATTGTGATCAGTGCCTTACTCCATTGGGTACCTTAAGATACAAAATGTAAATTGAAAACGTGATAGAACTTTATCTAATAGTATAAGATCTAAGATAATATTGCCTTACAATATATCTCATTTGCAATCCCAACCTAAACTACTTATCTAAATCCCTGCATAAGCCCTATCACTCTGTAATCCCACTCAAGCATTTAATCAACCCCTAAGGTCAAAGTATGAAATGAAAAATTACATACATCATAATAATGCAACAAATGAAAAAAAAACCTTGATTCTACT
This sequence comes from Cryptomeria japonica, assembly GCF_030272615.1. NCBI lineage: Eukaryota > Viridiplantae > Streptophyta > Pinopsida > Cupressales > Cupressaceae > Cryptomeria > Cryptomeria japonica. The sequence continues at coordinate 627,492,902 of NC_081412.1, forward strand.
CATTTGAAAGATGACAGAATTATACACTAGAGAGAAATAGATGAGAATTTTAACTCTATTGAATAAAATTACTACTTTTGTCATAGAATAAAATTTACATATAACTCCTTTAAGAACCTACACAAAGATTGACACTAAATGCTTTTCATTTGTTCTGTAAATGACTTTACAACTTACCCACTTCAGTTAGACTCACTACTAGAACTAGACAAAGAAACCCAAAGGAACTAGAATTTTTGAACCCTCTAGAGACTCCCCAAATCCGAACCCCTCAAATGGCCTTGATTTCCCTTTTAAAAGAAGAAAAGGGAGCAACAAGCTTCGAGCCAAAAGAAACATGTCAAAACATATTTACTCTCTACAATTGGGCCTAAAAGGCCATATGCAATTCTGTTACAAAAATATCCATGCGCTGGCACCCGTGAATCAAAATTTTCAACTGAAAAATTGGTAGAAGCAAAATTGCTTGAGTCGTGCCATTATCAGCCTGATGCCTTTGGATGAAATTTGAGATGTTACATTCTATTCAACAGAGTGTTTCCCTTCTCGGAAGGGATATTGGGTCTCGACAAGAAGAAAAGTCACCTCTAAACTAGAAGAGGAGCTCGAGCCTTCATGCCCAAGATCAGAGAAAGTGGAAGGGGAAACCTAAGGGGAAACACAATATGTTGAGGAGGGGTCACAGCTTCCATGTAGTCACAGAGATGACTGGCTACCACTCCCCACCCAAACAAATCCTTCTTTCAATCCTCTGCGGGCTCCTTCTTTGGACCCCTTGCCATCCAGTGGCAGAGTAGAAGTAGAGGATGTGCCATGCATGGCCTTTATTTATAAGAAAATTCTTTCATGTCTCGTCTAGAAATCCTTCTCACTTTCACAACCCTTTGACAATAAACAAACTCACACAGGAAAAAAATACCCATCCGGTATCACAAAGCACACAACAACTCCATGCATGACCTTTCTCAAACATCATCTTCCTTGTTGAGGAAAGAAATTCTCTCAGAAAATGAAAAGGCTTATTTTCTCTTCTACCAATTAAGTGACCACCCCATTGTATTTATAATAAAAAACACTTCATCTAGTGATGCTCATTCACATGAAAAATCATCACTTTGGTGCTTTCAACTCACCCTGCCAGCTATGGATTTTAGAAATCATGTTGATCAAATCCATTGCATCCTACTAAGGTTCATCTTATGTGAACAATTTTGTTTTGATTTTATTCTTCTTTGATGTACAAATTCTACTTTAGAATCCCTGACAACAAGCAACCTATGATTTCTTGGAGAAATTTGTGATCTCCCATCTCTAACTTAGAAGCTATCAAATAATTTCATGCCTTTGAAAATGTTGTCCTTGCTTGTCTAATCAACACCAACTTAGTAAAGACCTTCAAAATTGTCCCTCAGGAATGAGTCGACATCCAAGTGTCCCAACTTGTCGCTATCTTGTTCCATGTCGACAAGCCTGCATTCTGTTTGTTCTAACTTTCATGCACGAGTGACAAATAATACCTTTGATTACCTTTTAAAAATTAGTTTGAAATTATACCGTAGATCCTACCCAACCTAGTAAATCAAATGATCACTAATGGTCAGTCTAGCATTGACCTTCCATCGTGGCTTGTGGACCCACCAAATATGTGGTGTAGCAATGTCATGTTATCTCCTAACCTAACACTATTAGCAACCCCATCATTGGTCTTCTTAGTCAGCCCGGGACACGTGGCATCATCTCATGATGTCGTGGTCCATAAACTTCTTGAGGTTATGAGGGCCGTTGGATTTGTTCACACTTTACCTTGCGACCACAATGCCCACCAACCTTTGCAAATTAAAAGTTGAGCCTCTTTTCGCCTGGATTATAACATCACCATCCATTGAAACATGTGAAACTTGATGAAACCATTAGTAGTCTAGTCTTTACCTCTTGAGAACTAGTACTATGAGAATTTTGAATAGTAAAACCATCGGCTCACCCTTCTCCATTGAGGACACATGGCATCATATCATGATGTCGCGGTCCTTATCTTCCTTGCATTTTCATTCATGGGGCTACACGAACCATGGGATATATTCATGATTTAACATATGATCACTGAAAAAATACATAAGACTTTAGACTTTAAACTTTAGGAAAATTTAGGTGCTAGCAGAAAATACTAAAAGGGAACCGCCTAGGGTAATTTTGCATGCAACTTAGGAAAAACCATAAAGGGACTAGTCGAACACAACTTAATGCTTAGGAAAAACAAATTGCCCCACCAACGGTAACTGACCCTTGGATTTAAGTGGAAAAAAGGTAACACCAAAATATAACAAGCTTAGGGTCTTTTATAAGACTTTATCAAAATGCATAGAACCCTAAAACCCTAAACCTCTAAAGGAAAGAACAGAGAACAAAGTAATTTTGAATAATCAAAAAATCATTAAGGCATAAAAATATTTTGGATCATCATTTTTGGGACTATTAGTGCCTTTAGTTTGCGATGTTCATTTCATAGGAATGGAGCAAGAATCCAGAATATTTGGTGAAGCAGACCAGACGACAGTGCATACCAAAAAAAGTTACACAAACAAGGCAACTTCAACAGAAAGGAAACTACACTACTTGTATACAAAAACTAAACTAATGTTGATGGATAATAACTTCTTTAAGAAAATTAGAGCTTCAAGAATTGTCCCCAAACAAGCAATTCAAGAGGAAAATGATAACTATTCCGTTGGGCATAGAGTCAGAAAATATTACTCTACCCCAAGTTGCTTGTGGCCTGAAGGTCAAACCACATGTGATGGCCCTAGGCCATCTAAAAATCTATCAATGTTTCACTCAGTCAAATATGTAGTTGTGATTGCATTGCATCTTTAACAATCTAAGGATATCATTTTCATATACCTATTCATGACCAGCAAGCTCTTCATCCTTCGACATGTCATAAAAACCCTTTATCTCAGTACATCCTTCACTGATTTGAACTTTATGACCAGGCATTACTTGAAACAAAAAATACCCATGCTCTGTATTTGAAACCATAACATGTCAAAAAGAACATTCATCAAGTTTCATGATAACCCCATCAAACTAAAGAGGGAAGTAAAACACTTCATACTTTGTTCTGCAAATGGCACCATGAAAATTGGTATCTTCATTTATTAGCACCTCCATAACATATTCATCATTTAAACACTCTTGCAAACATAATACAAACTCATTATAGATGTCAAAGGAAATGCTCTCATATGCTGGTCCATCCAACATAGCAACTAGTTTACAAATATCCATATCTGAACAGTCAACATTTGAAAACCATTCTAATTCACTTATGTCTTCCATTGATATAGTCACTAAATCTTGATCAATATTTTGTAGACTCGGGTCACTGTATGATGAAAAGGCATCATTATTCATCTTCTTAATAAAACTATCCTTATGTGCAACAAAAGGTTCCAAATCTGACTTCAAAGTATCATGTGGAGAAATAAGGCAACAATCTTCTTCATCCACTTCAAAACCTTGGATGATTTTAATGAAATCCACACTCTCATATTCGATGTCAGCACTTGTAACATCAGAAAGAAAATCAGCCTCTTATTCACTAGTTACAAATGGTTCTAAATCAAATTTAAAGAAATCATCAAAATCATCAGAATAACAAGTTTCATCACAACCTATTTCATCCTGTTCACTTCCCAATTCTTCAAATGAAGCAGAATCTTTGCACAAAGAAGACTCACCGTATGGCTGATCAATATATTTGTCTAATGTAACCTCTTTATTATTTATAAATTTTTGAGTCTCTTCATGCATAGTCATTTGTAATGGAACAACTGGTATTCAACTATTGAAAACCTTATTTTCAAGGACACATACCTCAACTAAAACTTCATGCACATTACTTTGGATGAATTCATGTGGCATAGATATAGGCTACAACATACTTTCCTTATTTGAACACACCATGCAACTTTCCATCTCAAGAGAATTATCAACCAAAAATGGTGGCACCCCATCATTTAAATTTTTATTATCATATATAACTGATATCTGAGAGACTGAATTCATGTCATTGAAATATTGCATACTAGCATTTTCTTCATCAGATGTATAGCTTTCTAATTCTTCACACACACTTTTGGATTTATCTAAAACACAAGACTACAAATGAATCTTTTGTGAGATCTCCCTCCTAGAAAAACTATGGTTGTTGTCATATGTTGTAGTAACTAAAATTATCTCACTAACCTTTTCTTCATTAACATGAGGAATAACCACTGTCTAGGACAAGTTCTCTTCACTCACATTTTTGTTTGAATCATAATTCATAACATGGTTAGTGAAATTAGTAGGTATGTAGATGCTTTGACATTGACCTTTACCTTTTGATTCACACCTATCTTCGACATCTAACATCTTAGGACAATACACTCTTGTAGATAGATAACCTTTAGGTATTCCATATTTTGGGTTATTTTTAATATCCATTGCTATCCTATAGGCTTGATGCATGGTTTTTGGGTCCTTGTCTCTCAGAAAATAGCTCATTTCCTCATCAAACATAGCTAGATAAACAACTAAACACATTGCATCATTGGGCCTATAGCTACTAGGAATATACTCTAGTGTTTGTGCAAATTTGAGATTGAAAACAGGGATTAATTCATCTTCCTTCTTTTGAATACCCATGAATCTTTTTATAATTGAACCTAGATCAACTCTTTCACCAAACTATTGTTAGATGCAATGACAGTCCCAAAGACACTGAGAGGGGTGGGTGAATCAGTGTCTAACCAGTTTATGGAATAATTAAACTTATTTGTAACTTTGTAACCCAAATAGATATACCGATAAACAAGAAATAATGTAGTAAATAGAAATAACAGAGACAACATAAGTGCACACCATAACACAAGATATTTTAATGAGGAAATCGGGTGTGGTAAAAACCTCAGTGGGATTTGAGAACCACAATATTTACTCACTGGCCAATATGAATAAATATTACTTACAATAGGGGCTTGCACACGCAGGGAGGCCAACAACCTAGAGTGCACTGCTCAATGAAGAGTCTCACTGACTACAATAAGGATAATTAAATCCACTACAATGTACTACTCAAAATAGCATCTCTAATGCCTAGTTCAGTACCGGTTTAAGCTTAGTCATATACCTTAACCAAAACCTTTTGATGTCTACTATATCACCTCATACAATATATCCTACAACTTCTACCACATCAAAATGACATATAAGACCTCATACATATATGAGTCTTTACAATATACCAAGTTGGCTTTACAAAAGATAATTATATTTACAATACAGTTCGCATAAACAAAACTTGTCACATGTCGGCCTGAGTGCTGGTATACTTCATTTGCCGATGTAATATGGATGCCAGTGAAAGTGCTTGCTAGTGCTGGTGCCTGCTAATGATTGTGTCTGTGATGTTGGTGCATGTAGAAACCTAATACCAGTTGGTTTCCATCAATGACAAAATCAACCATATTCTCATTAGAGTGTAGGATGCCAACAATCTCCCCCTTTGGCATTGATGGCAACACTCATGAGAAAAATCTAAAAACTGTTATCCAAAAGTGAAGTCCAAAGTCTTATCCCAAAAATGTGTGCTCCCCCTGAGCAAGTGATCTCCTCTATGCAATTATTTTTCTCCATACTACTACTACCTTTTTAATATCAATGGCAAAGGATGTCAAAAAAAAATAATAATACAAAATTGCTACCTCATAGCTTGTAACCTGTTGCTTATAAGTTGAAAAATGTCAACCAAAAGTAGATTCAAGCTCTACATGAATTTGTTATTGTTAGAAAGTATAGTCTTTGTCTATTGGATCATGTCGATCAGATAGTGCATCTGCTACTCTGATGATCGTTCTCCTTGAATTGTTGCCTTTGATAGCTCAACCCACTGAGTAATAAGACTATCCAATCTTGGACCAAGTTTAATTTTCAGTTCATGCACCTTTAACCTTATTCTTGCCTTCTCTTTCTCAAGCTTCTCTAACTTCTCTTCAAAAACTGCCATTTCCTGCTCAAAAACTGAAATAAGTCTCAAAGAACCTATCATATTATCTACAATATCATCTATCTCCTTCTGTGTCTGCTTAATTTCCTCATCACTGTCCTTTGTCAAATATTTAGGTTTATAGGCTTCTCTATACAACTCCTTATACTCCAAAATTGTTGGTATTTTGGATATGTTGATACAGTTTTGTCATTGATGTCAACACCTGTCATCACTTGTCAACACTTATCAACACTTGGAGATTTTGGTTATGTTCACCGACAAGTCAAAGCCTTATGCACAGTCACCGATATTTGGTTCACCGATAGATTATATTGTTCACCGGCACTTGGAATGACTTGGAGACTACTTGGTTATGTCAAAGACATTATTCGATCACTTGGTTTTGGCGATTTGGTTATTTGTTTATTCGGGTTTGCATATTTGTTGTTATCGGCAAATAGGTCCAGGATAAGCATCGACAGGCATATCTATTCTAGATCAGCATGACATGTTATGGAGATGATTTATTATTATTGTAAATGCATTGAGTCGACATCATGCATCAAATATTAATTTATTTGTAATTGATTTTATTGTAATAATTTTTAGTCAGCCGACATATTCAATTGGTCTTAGGTTATGGTATAAATGTAAGATCTCATTTGTGAGATTGATATGCGATTAGAAAAATAAATTGTAATAAGGTATATGCAAAAATAAATAGAGCTATACACGCAGACATCATTTGAAGGTTGAAGGAATGATTTTGTGAAGGCAATCATAACTAAACCGGTACTGAATCCAACATATGAAGAAGCTATTTTATGCAGTACATTATCATTGGATCTAACCATCCAATTGTGAGTCTCATTTTGTGATTGAGTAGTGAGCTCTAGGCAGCTGGCCTTTTTGCATGTGCAGAATCCATATTGTACACACATACTATCTGTAGTAGTATTATTTGATTGTGGGTAAGGCTTCCCACCATGGGATTTCCCCTTATAGGGTTTCCACATACAAATATTTGTGTTATGTGTTGTGGATGTTATTGTCTTTCTATTTCATGCATTAATCTTTACTAGTACTGCAATTAATGGATATAACTATCTACCGGCAATAAAGTTTGGTTTACCGATATTAAGCATTAAGTTTTGGTTAAGTTAATTTTGGTTGAATTTATTAGACAACTAATTCACCCCCCACGCTTACTCTAAGACCTAGCAATTGGTACCAGAGCCTACTTCTCTCTTTGTGGAAGTTTAATAGCTTGAGGATATCATATGTCTTCTAACTATTTAGGAAGGATAGTTTGAAACTTGATGGAACTAACTATGGCATATGGAAGATCAGGATGGAGACACATTTGAACTGCATTGGAAAGGACATATGGGATGTTACAAAGAATGGTTACACTAATCCTACTAAAGGTCAACCTATTCCACCTAACTTGGCTAAAGATGAGGAAAATGATTGCAAAGAAAGAGAAGCACTTTTGAGTGCATTATCAGATCAGCAAGTCATGGGATTGTCACATAGATCTACTGCTAAAGCTATTTGGGACAATCTGGAAACATTGAATGAAGTATATTCCATAGTCAAAATTGCAAAACTTGAATGCTTCAGGGTTAGTTATGAAAGTAAAAATGGAAGAAGAAGAAAGAATTTTTCCTTTTATGGAAAGAGTAAATGAAATTGTTTTGGGTATACAATATTGTGGAGGAACCTTAAGTGAAGATGAGATTGTTTCTAAAGTTTAAATAGCTTTGCCATCGACATATAAAATGAAAGTTACTGCTATAAATGAATTGAGAACAATGCCTAATGCATCAATATCTAGAGACACTTTGGTTGGAAAACTTTCAGCTTTTGAGCTTGAGAAATTTGGTCCTATTACTACTATTAAGATAGATCTATCTTTCAAGGCATCATCATCAACTACAGCATCATCATCCTCATCTGATAAATCTGATTGGAAATCCTTCTATGCAAGAGAACTTGAAGAAATAAGAAGAGAAAATGAAGAACTTGAAGAACTTGAAGCACTATTTGCTAGGAAAATGCCTAAAGGTCCAATTGGAAGTAAGTATGAAGGTAAAGCACCCTTTAAATGTTTTAACTGTAATAAGACTGGTCATATGGCTTCTAGATGCCCTGATAGAAATGCAAGAATAAGAGAAGAAGCTAAAAGAACATATAAGCCTAACCTTGACTATCAGAAATATAAGTTTAAGAAGAATAGAGACAAATCTTGTTATTATGTTGATGAAGGATTTACTGATGATTCTGATGAGGATCCGGTAGACAATGGATGAGATTTTGTTTCTATAATAGAAGATCAACCAACACCTACTATTCAACTGGTAGAGAAGGCCTTGATAGCTAAAGTTGAAGATAAGGATGAATGGATTATTGATTCAAGATGTTGACATCATATGACTGGTGATAAGAGTAAATTTTTAACCTTTCAGTAATACAATGGAGATCTAGTAAGATTTGGAGATGATAAAGCTTGTTTGATCAAAGGAAAAGGCACTATATCTTTTGATGGTAAGCACAATACTGATAATGTTTACTTGTTGAAGGTTTAAAGCATAATCTTTTGATTATTGGTCAATTAGTTGAAAAAGGATTTCAGTTACAATTCAAGAATGGTAAATGCAAAATCTTAAACAGAACTGGTTTGGAAATTGCAACTGGTAATCAGACTGAAGGTAATATGTTTCATTTAAACAACAATGAGAAAGCATGTTTGATTGCACATATTGATGAAAGTTGGTTATGGCATAAGAGACTTTGTCATGTAAATTTTGATTGCATTGTGAAAATCAGTACTACTAAGGCGGTAAGAGATTTACCTAAGATTGTTAAACCTCACAATCTGGTATGTAAGGAATGTCAATTTGGAAAGCAAGTTAGAGAAACTTTCAAAAGTATTCTAGAAAATTCTAACAATGTTCTTGATTTAATTCATACTAATTTATATGGTCCAGCAAGAACTAGAAGTATACAAGGAGATAGGTATTGTATGCTAATCATTGATGACTATTCTAGAATGTGTTGGGTTACTTTTCTCAGGGAGAAATCTAAAGCATTTGGGAAATTAAAACTATTCAAGGTGATGGTAGAAAATGAAACTGACAAGAAAATCAAATGTTTGAGATCAGATCAAGGAGGATAATTCACATCTAAGGAATTTAATACATTCTATGAAGTGAATGGGATCAAAAGACAGTTATCAGCACCCTAGACACCTCAGCAGAATGGAGTTGTGGAAAGGAAAAACAAAACTATCTTGGATGCAGCCAGAAGTATGATATCAAAAGAAAATCTACCTCATATATACTGGAGAGAAGAGATCAATACAATAGTTTATACATTCAACAGAGTTCACATCAGAGGTGAAACTGGTAAGACCCCACATGAACTATGGTTTGGTAATACTCCTCTTAAATATTTCAAAATATTTGGAAGTAAATGCTATATTAGAAGAGATGAGTATATTGGCAAATTTGATCCTAGAAGTGATGAAAGAATATTTATTGGTTATTCATCTAAGAGCAAGGCATATAGATTTTTTAACAAGAGATTGCATAAAATTGTTGAGAGTGCAAATGTGAAGATTGATGGACAGTTTGGAGGCAATTCAAGGTACACAGACTCTAAATTGAAAATAGAGATAATCACAAATGAACCTACTATGAATACACCAGTACAAAATGGTGATCCAATTACACCGACATCATCTGGAGATTCAACATTCACTAAAGAACAACAACAAGAAAAAACACCCTGGTATGTAAGATTGAATCATTCTGAAGATCAGATAATTGAAAACAAATTTCAAGGAGTTATGACAAGGAATATTGGCAAATGAAGAGGTATGTCTTATTTCTCAAATTGAACCTACATCAATTAATGAGGCATGTGAAGATAAATATTGGATTGAAGCTATGGAAGATGAATTGGAACAAATTGAAAGGAATAACACTTGGTCATTAGTTCCCTGACCTAAAGACAAAAATGTAATTGGAACTAAATGGGTTTTTTAGAAATAAAACTAATGAAGATGGTAAATTAATCAGAAACAAAGAAAGATTAGTATGCAAGGAATATTCACATAAAGAAGGAATTGATTACAATGAAACCTTTGCACTAATAGGTAGAATTGAGGAAGTCAGACTTTTATTGGCTTTTGCAGCACACAAAAACTATAAAGTATATCAAATGGATGTTAAATGTGCATTTTTGAATGGAGATCTTGAAGAAGAAGTTTATATTGAACAACCTGATGGATTTTTTTTTATAGATAACAAAGACATGGTTTGCAGGTTAAGTAAATATTTATATGGATTGAAACAAGCTCCTAGAGCTTGGTATGCTAGATTGGACAAATATCTTTTGAAGCTTGGTTGCACTAAAGGTAATGCTGACAACAATATATACTACAAAATGACTAATGATGACATCTTGGTTATTGAAGTTTTTGTTGATGATATAATCTTTGGAGGAGAAGATGGTTTGTTGATGCAGAGGGTCAGGGGTTTTAGGTGATTTCAAGAAAATATGTTTTCAAATGCTTCACACTCCTTGTAGTTACCTAGTGTTTCCAAGGCACCTTAATGGTTTTAAAAGGGAAAATCTCAATCCACTCTCCACAATGACTCCTAAGGTTGTTAAACACCTATTCCAACCCAATCTAACAAGATTCAACTAGTTTCAAAGGTTCAAGTCTTCACCATGGTCTTAAACCCCACTATGTCTGCTACTAGCCCTAGAGCCCCAATTAGGCCACCTGAGGCTGAAATAAATTGTTTTCTCCAACTTTTCCCAAATAAATCCAAAAAAAAAAAAAAATTTCAGACACCCTTTTCAGCTTACTACAACATATCAAAGATTGAGGGTAGGTTGTTTTGGACCGTGCCTTTGCTGTCCTAAGACTGAGACAAATTTGCTTGCCAAAAACCCAAGTTTTACAAAGCAAGTGTAAGAAATAATTCTTCTCCAATATTGAAATCTCAACAATGTTTAGTTATGCCTCAAAACTAAGTAATATCCAATAAAATTGGTTCTATGTGCTCTTTTAATGTGCAAACCCCAAAACCCTCACCATTAGGCTCCAAAACCGAGGATTTTCTAATTAAGACCTTTCCAATCACTTCCAGGGCTCATTCAAAGTCCCTACACCATCTCCTTGGTCATATTAACCAACTTCAATCATCAAACTACCCTCTCCAAGAGGTAGATCTTCTGCTGCTATAAGTTTGCTATGCTTCCTACTCACTTCTCCCTCATCAAACTCATGGTGTACACCTGTTAAAACACACTTCCTGCAAATGTTTTTGTTAGGATCATAATTTACATGTTATATAGAGCCTCCTCTATGAGAAACAGGACCTTACATCCATAGAAGGGCTCCAAATTGCATTTTGGGCCTTCAATGCCAATGACACAACCCAAAAATGAAAGGTACAGTCAGCACTAAAATGAAAAGTCTGATCGAAACCTTCTACAAAAGAATTCAAATAAACATTTAACACTGATCTCTAAATTCCTACTTCATCCACCATGAATATACAACACTCCCAATCAATAAATCATCAAAAAACCAATGGAAATGCAAGAAAAACTGGTTTTTTTATTGCTTTTACTATTCTGTCCGTACCAGATCCATGCAATGCATCAACCCCCACCAAAATGACATCCAAATGCTTTATAATATCTCCCATAACCAACCCATACAATTATTTTTCATTACAAATGCTTAAACTAACAAATTTGTCTTTTCCCTCCAAAATGACACTAGCCACTATTTTTGAATTTTGAATTTAAAACTCATATGAAATGGAATTCTACCCCAACCTAATGACTTATAAAGGATCAAAATGATTTATCAAATAGGTCTAAACACCTTTGAGACCCTTCCCAATTCTATATCCATGAAACCCTATGTTTGGTCCTATGGCCTTATTAGGTCCATTAGGACAATTAATCATTACATTAGGATCATTACAATAAAATGCCATAATTGGCTTCAAGACATCATAGTTGAATCTATTAGACCCATACACCTCATTTTCATGCTTCCATGGTGTCCTCCAAGTTGTCTTCATGCCTAGTGCCCCTGCACCATTTGTGTAAAGACTTTTCTAACAAAATGTAGCAAGAATTTGAAATATCTATGATTGGAGAGATAAAATTCTTTTTAGGATTGCAGATTTCATAGACTGATAAAGTGATATTCATATGTAAAACAAAGTACTTGAAGGAACTACTAAAGAAATTTGGTATGGTAAACTCTAAACCGGTAAGTACTCCTATGACTACAATTGATAAATTGACATTGAAGGATGATTCAACTCCTGTTAATCCAACAAGATACAAATCTATGATTGGAGGTTTACTGTATTTGACACAAACAAGACCTGATATAATGAATGTAGTATGTATTGTTTCAATATTTTAGAGTAATCCTAAAGAAAATCATGAATTAGCAGTAAAAAGGATTTTCTGGTATCTACAAGGCACAACAAATCTTGGTTTATGGTATCTTAAAGATGAAAAATTTGATTTATGTGCATACACTGATGCAAAATGGGTAGGAGATGAAGATGAAAAAAAGAGAACCACCTACGAGGCATTCTTTCTTGGTAGTAGATTGATTTCATGGTTGAGCAAGAAACAAAGTTGTACATCATTATCAACAGTAGAATCAGAATATGTTGCAGCAACAACTAATTGTACTCAGGTATTATGGATTAAGAAAATGTTGAAGGACATAAAGTAAAATGCAAAGAACCTATAATCATTATCTTTGAATGATGAATCACACCTATGACTACAACTGATAAATTATCTTTGAATGATGAGTCAACACCTATTAAATCCGACTAGATACAAGTATATGATGGGAGGTTTACTATATTTGACACAAATAAGCCCTGATATTATGAATGCAATATATATTGTTTCAAGATTTCAGAGTAACTCTAAAGAAAATCATGAATCAACAGTAAAATGGATTTTTCGGTACCTACAAGGCACTACAAATCTTGGTTTATGGTATCCTAGAGATGAAAATTTTGAATTATGTGCATACACACATGCTAATTGGGTAGGAGATGTGGATGATAGAAAAATCACCACCAACGGAGCATTTTTTCTTGGTAGTAGACTAATTTCATGGTTGAGCAAGAAACAGAGTTGTACAAGTCTATCAACAGCAGAATCAGAATATGTTGCAGCAACAACTAATTGTACACATGTATTATGGATCAAACAAATGTTGAAAGACATAAAGGTAAAATGCAAGGAACCTATAACTATTTACTATGATAATATGGCAGCAATTGATATATCAAAGAACCCGGTATTCCACTCTAAGACTAAACATGTTTCTATCAAATTCAATTTTCTAAAAGAGAATGTTGAAGCAAAAGAAGTGAAATTGGTTTATGTGAATACTAAACAGCAGATTGTAGATATTTTTACAAAGCCTTTGCCTAAGGAGACTTTTGAATATCTCAAAGAGCAACTTGGAGTCCTACCCCCACTGGTATAGACTAAGATAGTTGATGTTTGTCATCAACCGACATAATTAATAGAAAAAAAAATTTCTGGCTTTGATGAGGAGAGCTACTTCTCAGGGGGAGTAGTTGGTATTTTGTACTTGAAACTAGTTTTTGTAATGCTTTGGCATTTGATTTTAAAGGGGGGGAGATTGATATGGAAAAACACATTAAAAACACATTATCCCTTGGGGAGAGATTGTTACTTTGGGAGAGATTGTTGGAGAGATTGATTACTCTCTATATCTGTATTTTCATTTTTGGTTAATGATCTCTTTGGGAGATTATTGGTTTTGGATTTTGTTTTTTGGCATTTCTGCTATGGCACTTTGATGGTTTTTCCATCTTGTGTTTCCATCAATGCCAAAGGGGGATATTGTTGGTATTTTGGATATGTTGATATGGTTTTGTCATTGATGTCAACACCTGTCATCACTTGTCAACACTTCTCAGCACTTGGAGATTTTGGTTATGTTCACCAGCAAGTCAGAAACTTATGCACAGTCACTGGTATTTGGTTCGTCGATAGATTATATTGTTCACCGGCACTTGGAATGACTTGGAGAATAATTGGTTATGTTGAAGACATTATTCGATCACTTGGTTTTGGTGATTTGGTTATTTGTTTATTCGGATTTGCATATTTGCTATTACCGGCAAATAGGTCTAGGATAAGCACCGGCAGGCATATCTATTCTAGATCAGCATGATACGTTATGGAGATGATTTATTATTATTGTAAATGGATTCAGCTGACATCATGCATCGGATATTGATTTATTTGTAATTGATTTTATTGTAATATCTTTTAGTGAGATGACCTATTCAATTGGTCTTAGGTTATGGTATAAATGTAAGATCTCATTTGTGAGATTGATATGCAATTAGAAAAAGAAATTGTAATAAGGTATATGCAAAAAATAAGTAGAGCTATACACGCAGACATCATTTGAAGGTTGAAGGAAGGTTTTTGTGAAGGCAATCAAAACTAAACCGATACTGAATCTAGCATATGAAGATTCTATTTTATGTAGTGCATTATCATTGGATCTAACCATCCAATTGTAGTCAGTGTGACTCATTTTGTGATTGAGCAGTGAGATCTAAGCAACTAGCCTTTCTACACTAGTACATTTGGAGCTAATTTTCGACAGCAGTTTGTCAGATTTGAGATGAATTTTCATTGGAGTACCGACAAAATCAACCATCAAAAAATTGGCATCGGATTGGTCGACGATGCCATACCCGTAGGAAATACGACAATCCAATGGACTCTGTTGACACTGTATGTCCACCGATTACATCATCGGTCAAAAGCTTGGTAGTCATCGTAATTTTGACAATGATAATTTTTATCAAAAAATAATTATTATTATTGATTTTGTGTTTCCTTCCTTCGATGGCTCTTCTATATTGATGAGAAATCATAGGGTCTCATCGATACCTTTTGAATTTGGATCGATGAGACACAGTGATGTCTCATCGATATAAAAGAGCCATCAAAGGAAGGAAACACTGATGAATTCCAAAAAGAATTCACCAAAGATAATAACTTCATTGACAAAAGATATCAAAGAAAGCATAGAGGGTCTTCATCGATGGGAAAAGTTCTCGAGGAAATAATACTATTGATGCAACATAAAAAGGACCCACTGAATGGAGCATTTTCATTGAAAGAATAATATCAATTAGACAAAAGGAAGCTATATCAATAAAAGATATTGATGAGGATATAGGTTTCGAGGAGGTCAAAAGGTATGTTCTCAATATGCATGGTTTTATCGATGTAACTTTATCAGTGAGATAATAGACTCATTCATCGACGGGGCATAGTGATATCGATGAAAGAAGTATTTTGATGGAAAAATAAAGAAGCACATTGAAGCCCAAGGTTTCTTCAACATAACACCTGATGGATATCAGATATGTTTCGATGAGGAGACAACCATACTAACCGAATACAAGTATTTTGATGAAGGGAAAAAATACTTGATCAAAGTAATATTCAAAACAAAAGTATTGTTGATAGAAACAAAGAGATTGATGGAATAAAGAAACAAATGATCGAAAGACATATCCTCATCGAAATGATTATTGATTGCCAAAAAAATTAGAAAGAAATCCCACGAAAGGTCACATCACCATTAAATTCAAACATGTACCTGAGTGACCATTGTCCAAAACGGCCATTACTAACTGATTAAATATGCTATAAGTAGTGGATCAACATCAAAGCACACAACATTAAGGAATTCACAAGTGACGAACTGAAAGTAGGAATTGGGAAAATTCATAGATAAAGCTCAGTAATTCCAAGTAATTTGTTTGCACATAGACCTCTTTTTTAAAATTCAAATGGAATCATCATCTAAAACTAATAAGACCAGAAAGGGAAAAGAACCTATCACTGTAGAAGAAAAACCTAAAAGATAGAAAAGGTAAGGATGTTCTTTGGCCCAAGACCTGATTGACTATTGCCCATCATCTAGTTTGAGGTCCAGGAAGATTAGAGCTAATGACGAAGGCCTGGAGGACAAGTTTGAGGATCTTGGAGACATATGGATAGAATTGAGAGGGTATGAATTATTCATATATGGGTACAACAAAAGAGTTGCCCCTCAACCTATCAACAATTTATGGCGATTGAACTTAGGAAGGTTAGTCGTGGCTAATGTATTCATGAATGTGGAGCTCATGAAGGCATTGGCAAACAATTATGACCCTAAAACCAGGACCATATATAACTACATGGGTGAGCCAATTCTTGCAATCAAAAAGGAGGTTATTGACACCATGTTTGAGTTGGATTGGGGATTTGAAGAATTGGTTGACCTCAAGAAGTTAACAAGTGAATATTTTAACCTAGAGAACATTTACAAAATGTGGAGACTCCCTATACATAGACCTAGGAATGCAGGGTCCTTAGTGCCACTAGGTCAGGATGACAAAGCTCCCTATGATGTCAACTCTTTCCATCCATATTTCAAGTATACCTATTACTATGTTGCCCAAGTGCTAGGGATAAAATCCCATCCTTTGATGGATATTGCAGCCATGGCCATTTGTGTCGATTTGTAGTCTAAGGACCCCTACTTCTTTGATTTTTCCACTTATTTGGTTGAGGTTTTGAATCATGGGTTAGAAAAGTTAAAGGGGGATGTCATCAATGTTCATTTCAAGCATTATTCCTTACTTATGCATATGCTATTGTATATGGGCCAAGATGAAGGGTTACGGCTAGAAGAGTTATGTGTCAGGACATATGACAATGTTGGGATGAGAAAACTAGTGCAACTATGGGTTTCTTCATGGGACCAGAGGTATGTGAATAATCAATATTGGAATTTTGAGGAGTTCTTTGTCAAGCCATTATATAGACTATTGGGATGCCCGTACGAACATGCCCTTGCACCAGAGGTTCAAATATTCCTAAGACCAAAAGATTTCACTGAAGATCCCTCAATTGAACACAATTGGGGAGATTGGTATTGTTTTTCAAACTGCACACAAGTCAAGGTATACGGGTTCGAAGGGAGACCATACTTACTACCACTTACAGTCCCTAACAGAGTGGCTTGTCTGGAAATTATGAGGCAACTGTCAATAGTGAGTACAAAACATTTGACAAGCCATGGGAAACAATCAATTGTACCTAGGTTGTTAGTATTTTCAAATTTTATTGTGAAAAGTTTAAATAGTTATGGCCTGCTGCAGACAAAATTGGATTATTATGGCATGGCTAGGGGGGATCCAAGGCCCAATTTTGATCCTAAAGGATACATAAGGATAGCCCAGTCATCACAAAAGCTGAAGGTTGGAGAGCATAAATCTTACCTACCAGATGACCTCATTAAGAACATTGGTAGAGAAGAGGCCAGAGTGAAGCGAATAAAGTTTGAGAAAGTAATGCAGGCTTATAAATGGAAGCTTTTTAGAAGGAAAATGGATGAGAATGTGCTACAAAAGATTGAAGACCCCTTGGAGTTGGCCAATAAACTTGTGGTGCATGAATTGGAAATACTTGAGGGAGTCCTGCCTCATATTTTTAGGGATTACATTGATACTATTAGGAATATAGAGCCTTTGGCTCATATGTCTCTTGCTTCCACATCTGGCATCATTCCATTCACTCCTCAAGAGGATTACCCCCCTGGTTATGAAGAGGATACACCGATAGACTTGGCAATAGGACAACTAAATGTCCAAGAAGTGGCCGACATTAGATTCCTGGAGCATGAGGATTTCATTGCTGATAGTGACTTCATTACTTCCAAGGAGTTCACCACATTCCTCTATCAACATAAAGGATCTCAAATTAGGAATAAAATGAGAAATAGTGAAGAAGAGCAGCAACTTCAAAAGTTACAAGAGGAGATGGATCTTGTGATGAGAGAAATGACACCTGAGAAGGGAAGACAACTGCTTAAGGAAGCTGGTGTGCTATTATACTCTAGATGGGACATGAACTCTGCCTTGTTGTTTGATGGATTCCTTAAGAAATAGGACCCAAGTAGGCAAATGATGCTAAAAGAGATTGATAAACTCTTTAGAGGATCAAGATATGATCCAGATCAGAAGGCTCTTCTACAATGTGCTATCTATCCCAAAGATAAAAGACCTATATTGGTTGATATAGAAGAAGCTTTTGGACATTTGATGGTGCAGTAGGTTGGAAAGACTGACCCTAGAACAACTGCCAAACTAAATTTGGATGTTGCTAAACTAAACCAAGATCAGATAGAGTTTATGGTCTGAGAAAATTCTAAATACAAAAGCCTATATGAGAAAACCGATGAAGAAAAACAAAGGCTGCAAGCAAGATTGCTTCAGATTGATATAGGTACCAGTCAAATAGGGATGACATATGGTGTTGACAAAGATGCCATGGATGCCTTGACAAATACTATGTATTGGAGGAATAGGGGCAAAAAGACATCTTGGCAAGCAGAAAAGGTACAACAAAATATGGATAAGTTGATTCTGGAGATCATTGAACATAGGTTCAGAAGTATGATGCAAGTTGCAAAAATCTATTGGAAAACATACACTAGAATAGTTAGAGCTTTGAAAGAGCATGAAAGGCTTAGGTCTCAGTTGGAAGACATGATGAATGACAATAGTTTGATTAATCCAAGTGAGAAAATTGAAGCCGAGGCTTACTTGAAGTCCCATGATGAATTGGCAAATCAATTAAGGAAAGAGCTTCAGAGGCTGGATGATGGGAATACCCCTAGGGTGCCCTCTTTTTATAGTAATGGTGAGTTAGTATCATTCAAACAGTGGAAAAAAGAGTTCATTGATGAGAATAATCAAGTAGTAGTAGAGTTGGATCGGGACAAAGAATTGTCACTTTGTGTTAACCATATTCTATCCAATCATTTCCAGATAGAAAGCGACACAAGGACACTAAGCAATGACATTCTAATGTATAAAGATGATAAGTACATTCAACAAATAGGAATGTTGAACTTGTTTATCTTCCATTTTGTTAACAAAAGTGCTAATTAATAGTTATGTGCTGAAAAGCCATGATGCTTGGTGACAATGTATACCCTCATATAAATGAGGGAACTTTTGTAACAATAAAGATCATTAGAGAAGAAGTAGAATATAGCCTCAGGCTTACTATTGTACCATTTTTCAAACAAACATAATATAATCAGTCATCTTTCCTTTATGTATATGTTGTGGATTAGTGCATCTTTCTATAGGCAGGTGCTTGTCATATTATTTAAAGGAGATAAGGTTACTTGTGTTCTTCCTGTAAAACTCTGTGTTTCATATTGTGGATTTGAATAAAAGATTTACTTGCAAATATAGTTTTGTATATAGTGCACCTGCATATTATCTCAACCATGGTGCACCTGCATATGTATATAGTTTTATTTATAGGTGGAAAGCCTGAGGTTCAATGTCAAACTTGGTTGCTTTGATACCACATGTAATATTCTACATCTGGCATACACTTGAGCCAACTAACTCACTGGTTTACTAACCAACTATCTAGCGAACTACTTAATGTCTACTAAGAATAACGGTCATAAATGACCATCATAAGATAATTAACATACACTTGAGTCAATTGATTCATTGGTTACAGAACTTTTAGGTTTAGCTGATCCAATTCATTACATAACAGTCTCATGTCTACTAACATTAATGGTTTACAAGGACCTTCATAGGATTGTGACATAACCTAACAATCCAACTACTACAAATCCCCTATCTCTAACAAGCGTCAACTGTCATCATGGAATTAAACCTAATACAACATTGGTTCCCTTATTTAGCTAAATTAACACATCATATTATGACTCAACAAAAAATATGGTTCTAATATATTTTTTTGTCTTTCTATATTCCCAAAAGTATGCATCTAATTGATGATAAGAATCCTTCTTCAGGTCTTGCAACCATGGAGACTGGTTATAATCTGATTATAAATGATGTCCATTGATTCCAAGATTAACCATATTTGGTTGAACTATGAGTTAAGAGTGGAAAACAAATAAACATACAATAGCTACAAATTATAGTAGGGTATCATGACTATAAGATAGAAACCATCCTAGGAGCCTCCAATATATCAAAAGTTGAGAAAGTAGCAAGCTTACCGTACAAAGATAGTGATCACTATAAAGTTGCAGTCAAGTTCAAAGCATTGATTCATGGGAACAAAGAGTTTCATAAGGGGATAGAGCAGTCTCATGAAATATCATGATAGTCATAATCATAATCTAAAGAGTAGTCAAATCTTCAAGATAGATTGGTGATAGTGCAGTCATTCTGTTGAGCATCAAATCTGAATTAAGTAAAATATCTTGATTTGAGAAATTAAATCATAGAAGCCATCTCTCTTTGGAAGAGATCAGCATTTTCATTGATACTGTAATAACCCATAAGTTATCGAACAAGTCTAAAAGCATTCTATTGAAGTATCTAAGATTCAAATAGTATCGATGAGACCCAATGATGTCTCATCGATATAAAAGGGTTATCAAAGAAAGCAAACGCCGATCAACTTCAGAAAGGACTCATCGAAGACAATAACTCCATCGATAAAAGATTTCAAGGAAAGTGGAGATGGTTCTCATCGACAAGAAAAGGTCTCTGAGGATATAACACTATGGGTGCAAAAAGACTCACCGAAAGAGATGGTCCTGTTATCACTGTTTTAAAAAATGGATGTTCTCAGTCCATAATTGGCTAATTTTGTTGAAATTTTGAGTCTGGTATTGGCCTTGTTACCTCTATTTTGTTGTAAGCCAATCAGAAGGTTTAAGGGTTTTAAGTTTTAACCTTCAAGCTATCTGAGTAAAAACCTGGTTCTAATTCTATGTTACTTTTTACCACTTAAGTGATGGGTCCGTTTGTCATGAGAAGTGTCCCCCCATTGTTATTTACCTAGGTGGTCCCTTAAATATTTTAAATTTTATACACCTATTACTTTTCCTTTTTTCTAATGTTTATCGGGCCCTATAAGTGTCATGCAACTCTTTGTTGATCCAACTTCTTGCGTTGATTCGTAGCCGGGAGATGCTCGTGGTTTACCTATTGCGAAGTAGCGAAAAGATGGTAGGCCCGAGCGAGGTGGTCAATAGAAGGAATAAAAGCAGTGCAAGTCCCTGAGATCTAACCACCCATGTTATTTCATGGGATGAAGATGATCATGAGTTACCTATCATGAAATGGCAAAAAGGAAAGTGAGTCCACACGATAGTAAAGCTAAAGTTAAAGACTGGTCATTTCTTTTTTGATCAGACGGATCGCGTGGTTTCTTGGGATGAAGATGATCGAGTTTTACCCTCCATGAAATAGTGAAAAGTGGTGGGTCCCAGAAGCAGGTAGATTTTCCAAAGAGTAAAGAGTGGTTGGTTCAAAGAATGATCAATAGCCCGTGTTGATTCATAGCCAAAAGGTGCTTGAGATTTAGCCTTCGCAAAGTAGCAAAATGATATGGCAGTCCAGTTAGTGGTCCAGGTGGTTTAGGTGGCAAATCAAAAAGTCACATGTGGCCTCAAGGTTAAGTAAATCAAAGAATAAACTTGGTGACCAGGTGGTGGGCCCAACAGACAGATTGAATCATACCGCAAATGAAGAGGTGACCTGTCAGGCACAGGTGGCAGTTTAGAAGTGGATCCCATGGAAGTTTTTTAGCAAGTAAGAAGTTGCCACATCAGTTTCTTAGGAGATCGAATGCTAGGGTGGATAGCACTAAATTAGAGGGCCCACATCTACGGGATTAAAGTTGTTAAAGAGTGGGTATCTCAAGTAGGATCCAACGGTGGGTGCTATTTTGCAGCCCGAAGGAGGAGGACAGTTACCATTCGTGAAATAGTGAAGACTGTTAGCCTTAACCACTTGGTGCATGGTTAGTGAGGTAAACTATCAGGTCAGGACATGATAAATACTGATCAAGTTCTATCTGAATGGATGGCTAGCATGGTTTCACTAGGTTAAAGTGCATGATGCTTACCGTTCATGAAATAGCGAAAGGAATTTTAGCCCGTTGCCGGATGAGGAAGAGTAAAAAGGTAAAAGTAGTGCAAGTTCTATCTGATCGGATGGTTGGCGTGACTTCGCTAGATGAACATGCAAGGGTTTTATGCTCTACAAAATAGCAAAAGAGCGAAAAGAAAAAATACTCAGGATAGTTTTGACCCGTTGGAGCCAAATTTTTGAATTCTTTCATGAATTCAATTCTGAAGGGACGGCCGAAGAATGCGGTGTTAATGTCATAGTTAAGAAGCCCAATTGTCGTATATACTCTCACATCAATTGAATAAAGGTATCATTTCAAAGAAGTTGTTGTAAAGAAAGTTGGTGCAGAGAAAAATTCTTCAAGCTGAAATCAGGTTTTCTTGTTCTTTGCTTACCCATTGCTTGAAAATTGTTGAATTGTGGTTTTGTTCTATTAAAGAACTGCTTTGATTGATAATTTGCATAGTTGCATACTTTCAAAATGGCACCCAGATGGGAATTGATAGGAAAGGTGAACTATTAGGACAAAAACATCTGTGATGACTTTCTAGAGCAGTTAACAATGTCAACTAATGTTGGGGCTAGGGCCAAAGAGTTAGTACCAAAAAACCCTCGTTTGAAAATTGGGGATGGCCTATATGACAAAGGAAATTGGTCAAGGGACCCCGAAATAGGGATATCAGGTCTAAGTATTTTTTAAGTTGGTTTTGGTCAAAGACATGCCCCCGCCCCTTTGAATAGCATCTGGGAACTAGATGTGGGGAAGCTTGTGGTCCCTGATGTGTTCATGGATGTAGATTTGTTGACCCTACTGCCAAATGTATCAAAAATATAAAGGGATCAGCCCTAGTTGAAATCAAAGATGATGAGTTTAGAAATGTTTTCAAGCTTAGTGAAGCTTTAAATTATCTTGAGCCTATTGATTTTGAAGCATTAGCTCAAGTCTACAATGCACAAAGAGATCATCTTAGGAGTGGCCCATTGAGAGAATTCTTTGTTAAAATAGGAGGGTTAATAGTTGTAGGCCCCAGTACAATGGAACCATTTTCCCTGAGTTTTTTTACTTTAAGAGCTAAGGGTATGTATTAGACACTGTGTCAGATCTTTGGAGAAGATGTTGAGAAACATATGCCAACCCATTATATGTTGATGATTGCCCAAATTCTACACTCTTCCCTGGCAATAACATTTGATTTTTCCCCATACCTCACTGATACTATTCATGCAGGGCTTGTAGGGATTAAAAATGGTAAGGTGGATAGGCCATTTGGATGGTACTCCCTGTTAATGCACATGTTTTTGTTCAAAGGTGCTGATTATTTTGCAAAAGATATGGATTTGGTCAAGGTTAAAGATAAAGAGGAGATGTCTGTGCAACTTTGGAGCATTGTTCTATATTGGGATAGAGAGGATTCTAGTTTTCTAAATTTTGATAGATGCTTTGCATCTAAGATTAGATTTCTTTTATGTGCAAAAAACCCTAGGATTCCTAAGGCTCTTTTGGAATTCCTTAGGCCTAAAGAGTTTGTAGAAGATATCAAGATTGTTCACAACTAGGGAGACATGCATTTGTACCCTATTTCTACTATTTTTAGAGTATATGGCTTTAGAGGAACCCCCTATCTACTATCCTATCAGGTCCCATTAAAGATAGGGATTGCAAAAGTGTTGAGATAGATTGGAGGAGTACAAGAGGCCGAGCTGACCAATAGGGGTAAAGGGACCATTTTCCCAACTATTATCATGGCCCATCACTTTGTAATTACCAAAGGTGGCTGGAAATACTTTGAAGAATTATTTAAGCCATATATGTTGTTAACTGTAGTTTCAAGGTGTGCAGACCCTAAGGATTTCTTCAATGGCATGTTCAGAAAGAGGGCAGTATGTAAAAGTAGGCCTCACCAATTTCAATTTCCTAAAGATTTAATTAGAAATGAATTCAGCTTAGATGAGTAGGAATTAAGAAAGGAGAAGTGGGTTGCATACAAAAGAGGACTTGATTTTATTCATCAATTTGATTCTAGCTATGACCCTCTTTCTAGTTTTACCCCTTTTGAAGAGAAGGTTAAATTCTTAATTCTTTATTTTGAAGACCTAATGCAAACCCGAAAAGAAAAAAAGGAGGCTATAATGCAAAATGATCTTGATAGGGCTAAATTGGTCTTAGCTAAGCCTTCCTTTTCTAAGGCTATCCCACTTGGTAATTATATGATGCATAAAAAATCTAAATATACTGTGATGATGCCAGTGACAAGTGAGCCTTCCACTTCAAGAGGAAAAAGGGCCATTGAAGATGTCATTGATATTCAAGATTCCCCTGAAAGGAAAAGAGTAGGGAAGGAAGTTGAAACTAATGAGCCTCAATATTCTCCATCTCAATCCCCTATTCACATAGGAGATGAGAAAGTAGTTGACAAACAATTGCTATAGTTAGTGAGTCTCGGTGAAATTGCATACACCTATGATGAGACCCAAGAGGGAATGCTGGAAGAGCCACCTAGTGCTGAAATAAATATAACTAATGGTGAGCTAAAGGGAAAGGAATTAGACCTCACTGTCAAACAAGCTAGTGAAGAGTTTCTAGCTGATAGCAATTTTGTCACAATAGGGGCTTTCATGCAATTTGTATGGAAACAAAACATTGAACAATTCAAGGCTAGATGTGAAAAGAGAATGAGTGAGCAGCCTCACAAAGATACAAATTCAGTGGAAGAAGAGGTTAAACAAGAAATGATGGTTGAATTCAAAGCTATCACTCCTAAAGCTAGAAGAGAGATGGTGTCAAAGGCTAGTGTTCTAATCCTCCCTGAATGGGATATAGTAGATACATTAGTTCTTG
Organism: Cryptomeria japonica; assembly: GCF_030272615.1. Classification (NCBI taxonomy): domain Eukaryota; kingdom Viridiplantae; phylum Streptophyta; class Pinopsida; order Cupressales; family Cupressaceae; genus Cryptomeria; species Cryptomeria japonica. The sequence goes on from NC_081412.1 coordinate 627,517,815, forward strand.
AAGCAGTTAGAAAAGAAACCAAGCCAATGAAGGTAGTGACATTTAGCAAAGATAATGCTTCTCTGGTCATGTGGTCCCTCAAGAGGGATGAAAGTAGAAGAAGGAAAGATACCTCAGGATCTAATCTTCTAGGAGGTATGATAGTAAAAAGAGTCCAGAATACAGGGGTGGTAGAAGCTGCCAGTATAGTCTTAGAAATTGCAAAGTTTAATGTGGCAGTAGCAGAGAAAGAAGAAAAGGAAAAAGCTGATCTCCAAGTCAAGTTGGAGACAATTTTAAAGGCTTATAATGAAGCCAAAAAGGAGGTAGCCAATAGGGATACTATTATTGTTAGAATTTAGAGTCAGTTGGTAGGAGAACACCAAGGAGATGAGTCCTCTACCTTGGTGATCTCTTCTTCTCTAGCAAGACCTCCATCTACCAGTCCTATTATAGAATTCCCCCCTTCTCCTATGCCTTCTAGATTTCAACCAGCTGAGACTTTTCAACATGAGTTGGAAAAAATGAAATAGGCTCAAGCCTTGTTTGCAAGTAAGTATGAAGAGAAGGTAAAGGCTGCCATTTTGAGTTTATCTGATACAGTAGAGGCCCCCATTGTGCACACTAACATGAACAAAATTTAAGACACTCTGTGTGAGTTAAATGAGGACAAGGCTATTTTAGAGCCTATTTTGAATAAGTGGATGCCAAGAGAAGTGGATTTAGAACTTATGTGTGCAACCTATGATGAAGTAGGATCTGATGTTACTATCAAATCCATATGTGAGTTGGCAAAAGGTTTGACCAAGTTAGTAGAAGGAAGAGCCAATGTAGAGAGGAAAGATAACTTGTACAGGAAAGAATATACTGAGCATAAATTTGAATTATTTCTTGGGGGTTTTGTCAGCCAAAATCAGTTGAAGGACAAATAGGTATGGCTTGATGAGCTGGGAGCTAATTTGTCTTTGAGGGTAAATGAAATTGTTAACAAAGATGACACCTCTCTGTTTGTTAAAACAATTGAGTAGATAGAAAAGGTAAAATCATATTACGGTTTTTTGGAATCAGAGGTGAGGAAAATAAGAAACTCTTGGAAAAGGTTACTTAAGTTAGAGAAAAAGATTGTTGGCTACTCATGGCCTACTAATGATGTGTTCCAAGAGTGGACCAAAAGGTATGTGGTGCAAGAGGAAGATGCTCTAAAATTGTTGGAAGATGTTCTGGGATAGTTAGAAGATGTTGCAGAAGAGTTACCAACCGAAAAGTCCATTAAGATAGAAAAAGACTTGTAACTACTTCTTGAAAGAAGCTATGGTTGTAACTAATTTTCCTTAGGGATGTCTGAAGCTTGTATGCATCCATAATGTTATAAATGGATACTAGGATAGAGGAAAAATGATCACAAGAATTTGTAAAGAAACTCTGCAGAAATTTATCTACGTTTTTTCTAGTGTTTCACAGAAAACTATCTAAGTTTTGTAAGATTTCCTGAATTGAATATAAAAATATAGACCATTAAATTTGAGCTAAAATTTGTGTTGTCTTCTAGTATGCTTTCAAATATTTTACTGGTTTCATTTGGGTAATTTAGGGTTATTTCAATTGAACAGGGATTGTAATGCAATCTTTATAGATATGTTTCTTAGCTTTCTTCTTCATGAGGGGAATTAAATATGCGAGAAATATCTTTATCAGTAGGTTATTTGTTGGGAACTTTGAATTTGATGAACACTGTTTAGTATAACAAGGGAGTATTCTTATACATGTTAGGCATGTATGGAGTTGGTAGAATCCAAAGTGATTGAGATGTATGGATATGTTTAATTCTGAAGTTCTTGTTTAAAATAAATGATTATGTGGTATCTGTTAGTGTTTTCTTTTCTAAATCTCTTGAGGATCAACACTGAAAATGAGCCTAAGTTTTCCTATATTTTTTGAGTTTTTGGTTTAAGGTGATAAGATCCACTAGTTTTTGGACAATGGTTACTGTGGATTTTGTTTAAAAGTGTGAAAGTATTCACATAAGGTATACTCGCCTGAACTTTGGATAAGTTTGAAGTGTAGAAGGTTATTAAAACCTTGTCATATGTTTCTCTAAGGTTCTTGTTCCTTGATTTCTCCATTCACATACAGAGTTATTCTTTCTCATTAGAGGGGATAAGAAGGGGATCAGAATTTGAGAACAATAGGTCCCACCAACAAAAGGTATCGAAGAAAGTAGAGGTGGCCCCCACTGATGAGAAAAGGCTTTCAAAGAAACAATATCATTGATGGAAGATAAAGAAGATTCACCGGAAGAAGCATTCTCATCAAAAAAGTGATATCGATAAAATAGAAGAAAACTACATCGATGAATGATATCAATAAGGATATGAGTTTTGATGGGAGGACAAAAGAAGTCACCGAAGTCCAAAGTCTCTTCAACATGAAACCTGGTGAACAACAAAAAGATTTCAATGAGAATATGAGTTTCAAGGAGACTAAAATGCATGTCTCCGATACACATGGTTTCATCGATACAACTTTATTGGTGGAAGATGACAAAGAGAGGATAAAAGGGGCTTTGGTGAGACAATAGACACATTCATCAAAGGAGCATAGTGATATTGATGGAAAAAGCATTTCAATGGAAAACTAAAGGAAGTCACCGAAGCCCAGGGTTTCTTCGACATAAAAAGGGACCAATGGATACCAGATAGGTATCGGTGAGGAGATGACAATACTCAATTTGTTTATCTTCTAGTTTGTTAAACAAAAAATGTTGGTTACCAGTTATATGCCAAAAAGCCATAGCGCTTGGTAATAATGTAACTAATAGACTCATCAAGAGGTGGTGGGTTTAAAAATTGTCTCATAAGTTTACACAATAAGTCCTAACTAAATATAAAGACTCTATAGCCCAAACAATGAAGAAAGGCACTAGTCATCTATAGAATACAATTCATCAGTTAACATTTCATTTTAATGAAATAGGAGTAGTTGAGTAGGAAATATAGAGTAGACTATAAATAGTGAAATTAGATAATTTCTACAACAACAATCTTGAACTCATCTGCTATATCTCCATCCTAGCAATTTATGTCATATTAAGATGCATTAGGTTAGTCTCAGTCACTAGAACACAATTTGCAACATGCATTAGGAGTTGTCCTCCTTACAAATAGTGCAACATTAAAAAGATATTATCAAAGCTACAACCACAATTCAAAGAGGAAGCTTACAAAGATAAGACAAAGCTAGGTACAGTCATAATTCAAGGCAAATTCATAGTTGAAACTCAATCCAAAATAGTGAAGAAGTGCAACAAATGACATGAGAAGTCTAAAGAAGTATTATAGAAATCACGAGTCAAGGATTAATGAAGAGATTTTTTGCATCCATGATACAATCCTTAAAAGCATCCATGATACAATCTCAAACACACTTTTTACCGTTCTCTTGGTGATTCTGCCCAATTGTGTATGTCTTGCTTATGTATGAAAATGGCATTTTGTAGCTTTCCACCAACCATGTATTTGAGATGTCTTTGATTTAGATATGGCATGAGCTTAGTTGTAGAATGAGAATAGGGAGTTGGACCATCTCAACCATGGTGTGCCTGTATATGTATATAGTTTTGTGTATTCATTAAAGATTTTCATTTAATTTTAATCAACTAAAGAGCAATATTCATGACTTACAAGTAATAAAAAAACTTACAAGGATGAGGCATTTTCATTACTTACAAGTAATAAAAAAACTTACAAGGATGAGGCATATTCATAACTTTTGTAGTCCTACCTTGGATATCAACACTAGAAAAAACTCATATTGTTCGTGTACAGACAAGACAATATGGGAGTTCATTATACCTAGCAACTTGTGGTGTTGTTGTTCGTGTTGGCTCCACTTGCACCCTGCAATTAAGATTCAATATACATTATTCAATAAGATTAACTATGCAACATAATGAAATATTGAAAAGTGTGTTACCTTGTTGAGCTTCACTTCATTTTGAGAATAGTTTAATATTCTCTACTTAACATAGCCAACCATGTGAAGGTGGAAGCTCATTTGGCCCCTTCCCCCCCCCCCACTTAACATCACTCTAAATTTCCCATCTTATAACATTCATTCATTAATTCTTTCTACCATTAATAAAATATATCATTCATTCATTAATATCACATAACGTTCATTAACACATAACATTGATTAACATTAATTAACATGCAACATTCATCAATATTAATTAACACATATCATCCATAACCATTAATTAACACATAATTACATTCACTAACATATAAAAATCAATCATTATCAAATTAGTTAGATTACAATCATTTCTTTCTTTGTTTTTTCTTTGAAGCTATGAAAATACTAAGTGGAACATTGGTTTCTTCATCATTTCCCCCCTCCACAGATGTTCCACCAACTTCTTGTGATCTCAATGTATGCCTAGTCCTATACTAAGGACAAGGACACTGAAGCGAAGGGGGGTCCTCTGCAATAACAAAGAAATGGGTTAAATTCAAAAACAAAAATATTATTGTTACAAGTATTTCATTAATTTAGAGAACATAATTGTTGTTCTCTTTACCTGATGGGGCCACATCATTTTGTGTAGCCTCAACCTCAACATGTTGAACACCCTCTAGATCATCTGGAGTTGAAATACTAAAGGTTACATTAATGCTGAACACCAATTGCAATTATATTTGTTTAAAGCAATAACAGTGGTCCTCTTTACCTGAGTGGGGAACATCACGTTCTTGAGGTTGTGTACCTAGATCATGCTCCACTTTCTCACCACAAACTACATGCTCTAAAATATTAACAAAAAAGGTTACATTAATTACTACTGTAATAACAAATTAAGATATATATACTTGTATTAATAGCTAAATAAATAAATTTGAATAGAAAATGAATACCTCCACTACTGGGATGCACATCCGGACCTTCATGTCCAAGTGGTGTTTCACAATTAGTAGGCTGCATTCCAATGACATGCACATTGTTATCATTGCTTGCTTATTTAAAACAAATATAGTCACTTTATGTTGGAACTCAACATAAATTAGATTATTGGTAAAGTATTCAATTTGAAACAACTTCCATTTACCATATTTACCTGTGTGATGGATGCACTCAAATGTTGTGTATGCCCACTCAATTCTCATAGCTGATTAGCCATGGCTGAATAGCCTTGTTGGTAGGTAATTCTCTTGTCATCTTCTATGGGCACTCTATTGAATTCAAAGCCTTGCATTTTTGCTTGGTACCGTGAATTTTGCTTGCATTGTTTGATTAAAAAAAAATGTTTACAATTTATTAATATTTTGATGCAATATTTCATTTACATGAGATACTTATAATTTGTGCAACAAGTTTCATGTAACCACTAGAGCCGAGTTTGTGTTGCCTGTGCTTTTCTTGCCTTGCCTTGGTTGCCTTTGACGTGTCACTCAGTCTATAAAAAGTTTGAAATATGTTAGATTATATAAATATAAAGAGTAATTAACTAGTACATAATTACATTCTTAATAGTATCCCATACCTTCTTTTGGCATCTAGTGGTGTATTTCCTTTTTTCCTTTCAATTCTCTCCTTGGCATCCAAAATTAGGTCCTTCCACTCCCTCTCTCAAATCATGGGGGGATGCTCATACTTTAGGTTCCTCTCCAAATGGGTCATGTATTGGTCCCTCACATACTTTAGATATGTGCCAGCTTTTTCAAGGAGCTTGGTTTTGTCAAAGGTGTCATTTCCAAACCACTCAACCATTTGGTTTTTCAATTCATCTTTTAACCTTTTTTCTTGGTCATTCCACCTTTTAAAGCAAAAACAAACCTGTTAGATTCAGAAATGAACTGAATCTACATTTATTACACTTCAAAAAATGGATCAAAGGAAAACTATTCTAGCAATGATATGAAATCAAAAGTGGATAAGGGTTAGTTGACATATGATGTACCACCTTTTACGTATGGTGGGCCCAAATATCTGCAATGCAATATCACTAAGATGTTTATAGAAAATATCATTGCCTGCAAAAAAATCATGGGATCATTACTCCAAAATGAGTGATCATAAAGTAAATTACAATTAGAGTATATATAATAATAATTTTAAAGTACCTAGAACCTTTTGTATCTTAAGAGAAGCATTTCTTCGTTGCTCACCACCAATGTGGCCTGCAATGTTCCTGTACTAGTAATATGAGAAGATCCAGGAAATGATGGTATGTTATCAACAATAGTCACCTCTGGCACATTCTCATGTTCATCTCCTCCTGCAAAAAATGAATCCACTATGAAATGGCATTAGAATTCAAGGAAGAACGCTTGAAGGGAAATAAACACATGACAGAAGATAGAGCAAAAGAGGGATCTACCAACAGTGGGCGGGCCAATATGACGTGCACTAGAGGATGTCTGCATGCTACGTGTTGCCGACATTGTAGTCGGCAATACAGGTGAGGGTGACCACTGATGAGGTAGTGGCAGCATTTGCACAGTAACATTGACAGCACCTAAAGAATAATACATTAAATATATCAAACATTAAATATATGAAAAGTGCAAGAATTGTAAACAAGGATGAACCTTTATTTTGAAAATTGACAGTATCAAGTATGATGTGTTTTGGATACTCAGAGTGATAAGCCAAGAAAGTGATAATACAATAAAATCATCATCACCTGAAGATCCTGCAACACCCTAATCATGGGAATGACTTTCATGAGGGCGGATAAATTGCTGTAAAAACAATACGTACATATTTTAGTTAATGACATAAAAGAGAATAAAATATAAACCATTATTGAACTTTTGTGATAATTAAAGTTTTCATTACTGCTTACTTGCAAGTTTTCTATTGTCTTAAACAATAATTCCACCCTCTGTCGTATCTCATTAGTGGTAGGATGCATGGCTGCCAAAGCAACAATCTCTTTTCTAATTTTTATAAGAGGCATTTAAAAAAATTTCACAAGGTCTGTGGGATCTTCAGGGTCATCATTTCTTAACCCTAATGATTTCACATCCATAGAAAGGTGCTCAGGTACAACAACTCCCTTTCCCTTTCCCCAAACATCTGTCTATGTCAAGAATATCATTAATAATTACAAAATTAGTATAAATAAAAAAAAAAAAGAACATAATAATGTAATAGTTTTCTTCTATCTAATTTGTACAATTACAATGAGGTTTACCTGCTCAGTAGAAGTGCCGCAAGCTACATCTCTGTCTACGATATGTGATGGATCCATGTCGGCCTGTGACAAAGAAAAAGTATTAAAAACTTTAGCAAAATTACATAGTACACAACATGAACAACATGAACTTTGTAGACAAAAAGAGTATTAAATAATAAAAGATGTTGTCATCAAAATCATTGTAAATTTTTTAATTCTTTACTTTACTTTATGTAGACTATGCAGGATCCTCAACTAAATGGTTGACGATGTTTATAGTCAATGAATTGTTCCCACCAAGGGTGACATCATCACACAGGGACTATACCTAAAATCAACACCATCAATTGAGCATCATAAGCATTACTACATTTGTAAGTTGATAAACAATAAATACATATGTATCATAAGCATCAGAAGCATCACATGATGTGTCATCATATATGTAATTGAGCATCACAATTAGCATCACATATCACATGTCATCATAAACATGTAATCCATCACATATGTATCATAAATCACCATCCATCACATAGGTAATAAACAATCATCATCATCATCATCATCATCATCATCATCATCATTGTCATCATCATCATCATCGTTGTCATTGTCATCATCATCATCATCAACATCTTCACCATCATCATCACCACCATCACCATCATCATCACCATCACCATCATCATCATCATCATCATCATCATCATCATCATCATCATCATCATCTTCTTCTTCTTCTTCTTCTTCTTCTTCTTCTTCTTCTTCGTCATTAAGAAATTGTCGATCATGATCATCATCCACTTCATCTTCTACTTCTTCGGTATCTTCTTCTTCCATCACATTATACTTTATCGGCCTTCCTCTTGGATCATGTCTAACAACAAATGACCAACCCGGTTTATGTGGAACCTCTGAGTAAAATACTTGCTCACATTGGCTTGGAAGAACATAGGGCTTATCCCCAACTAGTTCAAATGACCTTGTATTTAGCATTATAAAACCATTATCATGTTCAATAACAGTTCTATCAGGATCATTTTTATTCAATCGTAGCCTGTACCATTTGACGACGAACAAAACTAATTTGAAGGAATTAAAGTCACACTCAAGTATATCATCCAAAATGCCATAGTATCAATTTTGAGAATGTTGAGGATGAATGTCATTTCTCGATGAAATATTTATCACCTCAAAGACTGCAGTGATACCAAAATCACAAGTTTTCTTCATGTCATCCAACTTTTTTATGCGAAATTTATGACCATTGCAGCACATAGCATTGTGGTGTTTGACCTGCAATATGTCAAACATGTAAAATTTATTGCATTGTGAGTTGATAAACATATGGGTGATTAATAAATTTATATGTACCTATTTATCTCTTAAACCATATGCTAAATCAATTTCCCTTTGTGTAACATTGGAATCTCCATTACGATGTGCTTCTTTAACCAATGAAGCCACACCTTCCCATGTTAACGTGCATCCAGAATGTTGACAACGTTCAATCCATATCATCATCTAATCAAGATTTTTTGAAATATACAAATGTAGTGCATCACACTCTCGACCAACTGTACAAAAATTAAATAAACATCTTACAATTGATTTATTTTGAAGATTAAGAATTAATTAAATACAATAACATCTTATAATTACCTCTCACTTTCCTCAATCTACCTTTCCCCGTCAAGTACTCCCCTTCAAATTTGTTAATGGTGTTGGGATCCCAAATGCAATCCACATGGATCTTTGCTGCAAACTTAGGAAGATATTTAGAAATGTACACCATAGTCTGGTATACCATATATCCCTCCACCATAGAACCCTCAAGACGTTCTCTTTCTCAAACCAAAGCCTTCAAAAATTTCAAGTGCCTCTCAACCATCCACACTGACCTAGTGTGTACAGGTCCACACAATTCAATCTCCTCAACTTGGTGTATGAGGTAATGTTATTGTGCATTGAAAAATGCTGGAGGTAGACACTTTTGCATTTCACACATTAAATGAGGAATTTTTCTCTTCCAATATTTAATATCGTCTTTATGGATTTCTTTACATGACAACCACCTACAAGGTATTCAAGACGCAAAAAATATATTACATAACAAGTAAAACAAATCACAAATATAATATCTATACAACAAACTAAACAAATATCACTACTTACCTCATGTATTTTCCAATATCATATATGACTTGCTTGACATTATTGTTGAAGTCGTCTGGGAGAGATAGAGGTAGAACGTACTACAACAATTATAAAATTATCTTTTCATTTTTTTGTAACATAATGAAAAGTACACATACGTGTAGTACTTAAATACATACTAAAAACACAAGAACATGAATTACCTTAATGAAGGTATTTCAATCATGCGTTTTCATCCTTGGCCCAAATTCACTTTTCTTTGATATGAGATTGTTTATGTTTGCAGCAAATCCTGTGGGAAATCGAATTTTTTGTATGACTTCTTTTATAGCATTGTTTTGCTAGTCCGTTAATAACCAAGGAAGCTCACTTATATTAATCTGGTCTCCATGGCTATTTGATTGAATGACATTTATCATTGCATGATTGGAATCTTGAATGTCACTACATATTTTGACAATTTTTTCTTTGTCACGCCTTCCATCCAATATTTTCCATATTGTCTTTGTTATATTCTTTCCAATATGCATACTATCAAACAAATGAACAATTTGTAACTACTCGTAGTAGGGAAACCTACTAAATTGTCGGGGATAAATTTTTGTTCCCTTAGAAAGGTGGTCATTTATGCCTTCATGACCTTCATGATCATCAATCACATCATCAGTAAACAAAACAAAATAGAAAAGATGTTTTATGACAAACCAATAGATGGAATGGCATTACCTTGACAATTAATTCTATTATATTCCAACTTCCATAGGTGAGGTGTCATTCTTTGTGGTTTTGATGTATTCTCTTCTTTCCCATTGAAAAGATGTTTTTCAGTATTTTGATACTTATGATTTTTGTGGAGAAAGTTCCTATACTCATCAAACACCTGCTTTCCTAAACTTTTTGAATGATGAGATTTCATCTTTGGACCACAAATAGGACATGCAAATTTTCCCTTTGTTTGAAGACCTACAAGATGTTAGGAATCCCACAAATACTGAGAGGGGGGGGTGTGAATTAGTATCTGGCTAGTATATAGAATTTTTTAACTTAAAACATGTAGAACATAATATAACAGTGTATCAGTATGCAAGAAATAGAATCAAGAACATCCACATGAAAAGCACACCATAACACAAGGTTTTAACTAGGAAATCTAGTGTGGGAAAAACCTCAGTGGGATTTGTGACCCACAATATTCACTCACTAGCCAATAAGAGAATATTACTTACAATAGGGGCCTGCACATGCAGGAAGGCCAACTACCTAGAGCTCACTGTTCAATGGGAAGTCTCACTGACTTACAATGAGGATTATACAAATCCAATATCTTGTACTGCTTTACAATAGCATCTTCAATGCCTGATCCAGTACCAGTTGCTACTCTGCTGCTTACATAAACCCCTTAACCTATATTTCACATAATAGGTCTGCCCAATATTTTTGCTTACATCACATATATCAAATGTCTACAATGATCTCTTTTATATATAAGAGACATTTTACAATTTACCAAGTTGGCTTACAAAGTTTTCAATAATAAACAAAATATAATATAACAAAATCCTGTTGGCCTCTATGTTGGTATACTTCCTTTCTTTTGTACCGGTGTCGGTGTCTTGAGTGTCGGTGTAGAGTGTGATCTATTGATGCCAGTATAATGCCTTTGCCAGTGCCATAGGATTGCAAGGTTGCCATCAATGACAAAACTTTCAATCACATACAATGTCTCATTGGAGTGTGCATATGCCAACAATCTCCCCCTTTGGCATTGATGGCAACACTCATGAGAAATCCCAAAAGATGTATAAAAAAAAATGTGAAGTCCAAAAAATGTTACCAAAAATGTGTGAGTTCCCCCTGAGCATATGATTCCTGTGATTTGAATTTTCTCATCCCACTACTCCCCCTTTGGCATCAATGACAAAGGTTGTCAAGATGTCAGTAGAGTTTGTAGTTTCAACCTTATAACTGGGTGGTTATAATTTGAAAAAGATCTCCCAAAATCAAGTTTATACTATCCATAAACTTTTTTCTATCCTTTATTGTTGTCTCTATTCTCTTCACTATATCAGTGAGATGCTGCAAATGCTCTGCTAGTGTTTTCTTTCCCTGTATTAGTGCCTTAGATACTTCCTTCCATATTAATTCTAGATAGTCCAATCTAGGACTTATTTTTGATCTCAAATTCTTTGCCTTATTCACTATTCTTTCTTTCTCTCTTTCCAATTTAAGTAATTCTTCTTCAAAATTTGTTATCTTTTCTTCAAAAACTGATAGTGTATCAGGTGAGTTGACAAAACTATCTGCAAGTTTATTGATCTCATCCTGTACCTTGCTCATCTTCTTGTCTATATCTACAGTCAAAAAGTTTGTTTTATAGGTATCTTTGTATAGATTTTTGTACTCTTTCAATAAATTACATAATTCCAGTAGAAGTGTATCAAAATCTTTGTTACACTTCTTTATTTGCTCATCAAATAATTTCTATTTTTTAACTTCTACTTTATCCTTCAATGTCTCTTCCTTTATTTTCTTAATGTTTTCTATGATATATTTACATAGTGTATCAAGTTGTCCTAAAGAATCTTTATTGTCTAAATTATAGTTAGGAGAAATTACCTTCAAAATTGGTATGGTATCATCAATTGCCTTGTAAGCTTGTGAGCTACAGTCGGTTATCTTCTTGATTGAATCTAATAGTACCTCAGTCACATTAGTTGATTTGTAGCCTGATGATGAACCAAGAATCTAAGTACCAGTGGAAGTAACCAAGCTTGTATTGACCTCTGGTAGGTCTGTTTATGTCTGCATTTCTTTAAGCAATGGTTTTTCTACTTCACTAGTTGCCGGTGGTACTGTTTCCTTATGTACCTATTCCTATTGTTGTTGTTCCAATTCTAGAGCCTTTTGCTCTATTTGTTTCTCTATTTGTTGTATTGCCTTAGTCTGAGTCCAAGTCTCTACCTTTTTCTCTTTGTCTTCTGCTAGTTTCTCCTATGTGTTATCAGTTTCCTCAGCTACTGGAGGCTCACTAGCCATATCAGTCTTATCAATTATATCTTTGTCTACCACTATGTTGATCTTTTGAGTATCAACATCCAGAATATATAAGACTTCAAGATTAGGATTATCATCCTCTACATCCATACTCTTAGCTACCGGTTGATCTTCTATAGTTGTTGTTTTTACCGGTGAAGTAATTAAAGGAGGTGGGGGTAAGTTGTCTCTAACCTTGATACTAGGTGGTCCACCAACTTTACCTTTACCCTTGTCTCTATCCTTCTGATAAAATTTTATGGGTTTGGGGTTCTTGTACTCTTCTTGTTTCTCTTTCTCAAATAGGAATATATCTCATCCATTTTCTGTCTCCTTAGTCACCTCATAAATTCTTCCAACCATTAAAGCAATGTGTCGGTGTGCAGTAGAAAATAATGACCAGTTGGCTTGAGCAATTAGGTCATAAATTTCTTTGGGTGAGTTTACCGGATATACAACAAGTAGCTTTTCAATCTTTATTTTCTTATCTAGTTCTATTACTGCTCGTCTTCTTGCTTCTAGGCTTTTAAATAGTTCATCTGGAATTTCATTGACTACTTCCATCAAAAACTTCTTATACATATCCATATGCAATATAACACTATTTTCAACTTGTTCTTTTTCATCAGCTGTTAAGGTGTCATCTATTTTCTCTATGTTCTTCAATTTACCTTCCTCTATAATTTCATTCAACAGTATATCAATGGGGGCCAAGTCTTTGTTTGTCCTCTTCTTCTTTTTGGGTGTCAGTTTCTTCTTCTTTGGTGTCAGTATAAAAATGACCATATTCCTAAATGAATATTTTATGTTCATTTCCCTATTTAATTAAATCCAATTTAATTAAATTATTCACATTCTTCTATTTTATTAAGTAAATTACTCAATTTATTTAAATAAAATTCACTATATCATTTAATAAATAAATCATTTTATTCAATTAAATCCCCCTAGCCACTTTTAATTAAATTCAAATTTAATTAAATAGTTATCCTAAATTAAATAAATCTAATTTATTTAATTTCCCCAAATTATGACCAAATTGAATTAAATCATTTAATTCAATTAAATCCTGTTATCCCCTCATCCACTTGCAAAATCCCAAACCCCTTCCTAATCCCTTCTAGAATCTTCTAAACACTTCTAATTAACCTAACCCTCCTCTAAACTTTGTCACATCCCTAAGAAAAGGGAGGTCACTTCTCAAATGGCCCAAAGTCTTGGATAACCATTAAAGGTTTTCAACCTTTAACCACCAAAACCCTTAAACTCTTTGAAAACCATTGAAGGCTTCCAACCTTCAACCACTTAATCCCCAAAGTCTCCAATAACCATTAATGGTTAATTCAAACTCTCCCACATGGTTAAAACATTTGTTTTGACTCAACCTCTACCCAACCTGAAGGTCTCATCAGGCCATTAATGCTTTGACCATGATTATCTCTTAATCATTTGCACAAAGGTTTATTCGTGGATTAAATCTTAATCCATTAGGTAAACCTAACTTAGACTTGACCCTTAGCCTTTAGATAACCATGAGGTCTTCTCAGGCCTTTAATACCTCCAACCTCTTCTCTCAACCCAATCCTGTGTTGACATTTGTCACCATTTCATTGGTGCCAATTGTGCACATGGATCCCCAACTTTCAAACTTGGCCCTTAATTAAACCTTTCAATCTTGACCATCCATTGCCCTGTTTAGGCTATAAATAGAGCTCTCATTCCTCCATTTTTAACAATCATCTTTCAAATTTGAAGCATCACACTTATGCTCAAATTCTTTCAAGCTTTCATATCATTATATGCTCATCATTTAGCCTCTCTTTAAATCAGGAATATAGACTAAATATGCATGTTTAGAGTAATTTATTTATCATTTTAGCTCAATCATAGAAGAAATATAATATGCTAGGATAGTATTCATACTAATCTCGTCATCTTATCATCTAGTTTATTGCATTTGGGAATCATACCTAGCTTAACATCCATCTCATACTAAAATCTAAAAAAGCATCTCTCATTCTCATATTTGCCATCCCTAAACCATTTTGCTCAGTAATCTGAGAGCAAAAACCTTGGTTTGAGGGACATTGTGAGATAGAGAACCATGGGACCCTCCTTGGGAAGCTGAGTAAGACATCGTTACTCCATAGCTTGCATCAAGAAGTCCTGTGTGTGTGTGGACTAGTAATTTAATCATATTTTCACATTTTAAGTTTTATAAGCCCACTTTTCCCGCATACATTTCTGGCACCCACCGCGGGGCACGACCCCAAATAACAAATCGGTTTTTGAAATTAATCATTTTTGGGTCCGCGGGAAACAAGAATCGGCGCATAAAAAACGTTCCATAGTGCATCCACCTAACAATTTAGCGCTTCTAGCCTACTGTTTAATGCGTAGGCTCTCTGTTTTAGCGCGTAAAGACCTTATTTTAGCGCATGATTTGTATTAACAATTTTTTCTGTAGGTATCGACACGGGAAAAACACAGAGTAGCGCATCGACTTAACAGATTAGCGCATCAGACCCTCAGTTTAGCGCCTCTACTACATCATCCAGCGCTTAAAACCCAAACAGTAGCGCATCAGATTTAAAATTTTCCTGCAGAATTGATTGCAGGAAAAGAAAAACACAGAGTAGTGCTTCCAACACCTAGAGCAGCGCATCCCAGTAACAAAATAGCACAGAGAAACATAATTATAGCGCATCTGGATCATATTGTAGAGCGTACAGTTTATTCTATAGCGCATCAAAAACGAAAACAAAAAAAAATAAAAATTGTTGGAACCAAATTGAAATTTTAGACTTGTAGAAGTCCCCCGAATCATCTAACATTTTCTCTTTTTGTTTGCAGGATACTAACAGTTTCTTGCAAGTAGGGTGAGGAATTTTATTTTTACAAAAAAAAAAAAAAAACGATTTCTTTTGTTGACCTCCAAAATGAAAAATTTGCTTTGTTGACCATTTCCATTCTGATAGATCAGAAAATCTTTCTTTTAAAATTAAAAAGAACATCATGTTTTTGTGGAGCAACATCTCTACATAGGTTAACACATCACTGAATTGGAGGCTTAAAAAAAGAATTCTTGTTTGCTTTGTATCGAAAGTGGAAGGTATATGCTCTCCCCTTAACTGGGTGATCAAAAATCCAGACCACTCTTACCGCTTTCAGTTATTTCAAAGTATTTACATCCTTTAGCAGGCCTGCCTTCCCGAGGGGTTGCAATCAACTCTTAAAGCCATTTATGGCCGGTGTGAAGGGAACGACCTAAGTGGGGAACGACTTTGACGCCAAGAATTCCAACCCACTATAATCAAATGTGGAAAGTGACGAAAGTCTTTTTCAATGGTTGCGCGCAGTGATTAGCCTTTCCCTAGTATCCTCGAGATACGTAAAGCCTTTGTTCTAAAAGTTGGGAAGCCTCCTGAGGGAGTTTATCACTGATGGCCGAATAGAAAGCCTGATTACGAACCATAGAATTAGAAACTTTGAGCCGAGTCAGTAACCAAACATTTGTAACATCATAGTGCAAGGGTGGGGAAGAATCCACCCCCAAGATTACTCACCATATATCTCCCAAGATAACTACTCAACTGTGAAGCAATTCACTTTGGGTTAACTTCTGGCAAAAGGCAAAAAAAGGGGTGCCTTCTAGGGGGTGACACGGTTGTTTGAGTTGACGGAGTATCGAGACTAGTGGGCTATGATGTTACTTATGACCCTTGAATAAAGAGTCTTTCTGAAGTGTCTTACTTTGTATCCCAACCTGTTAAAACATTGGGAATTTGAATACATCCTCACCAGAACATACACTTTTTGTTAGATTAGGCAAAATAATTGTACTTTGTGTGTCGTGCTTACATTTGTTATTTCAAAAAATCATCTACACTTGAAAATTTCTCAGCAAAATTCAAAATCCTCATTAAAAAAAATCATCCAAACAGAAAAATCAGGGCAGTTTAGCACATAAAAGCAACATCTTAGCACGTGGAACACCTCTATTAGCGCATTCAAACAACAAATTAGCGTATGCAGTTAAAACAGTAGTGTTTCACCCTCAGGCAAAACAGTATACAATACTTTAGCGCATCCGAAACAATGTCTAGCACGTAGCAGTAACACCTTAGTGCGTAGGTGCCCAAAACTAGTGCATAAAACAAAATAGTTAGCACATAGCCAACCCAGTATAGCACGTCGCTTTTCCAAACAAACTTAACAGTGATTTTCAACAGCCTAAATTTAGCGCGTGGAAGAAACAGCTTAGCGCTTAGAAACCATATATTAGCGTATAAACCAAAATAGTTAGCGCGTATCAAGCCCAGTATAGTGCGTGGATTTTTCACCTGTTAAAACAAAAAATTTCCAAAAACAAAATTTTAGTGCGTGTCTAGGGGCAGATTAGTGCATGTGCTTATTATTTTAGCATATCAGAGAAATTCAGTAGCGCATACAACCTCTATTCTAGCGTGTGATCTAAGGCCGAAAAACAGAGAGTTAAAACTGGAAAAAATTTGAAAATTTCAAAAAACATTTTAGATAACTTTTTTCATCAAAAATCATCTTTTATCAAATCAGAGTGACAAAAACAAACCGTTAAAAATTTTTCTCAAGTTAAAATTTGTGTCAAACAAAGGTGTCAGAATCTGAAATGAATCGAACAATAGAGGACGTCTCTCCTATCATAATTCGGAAAATTTTCATCGTCAGTATCAATCAAATCCTTTAATATCTTACGGATTTTTATCTCACAAACACTTGTTTAAAAATTTTCAAATTGTCAAATCTAGTTTCCAGATTGGGAAACTTTTTATCCATATCATTTGACATGCTTTATCATGAAAGGGTATCTAAACCTTCATTCTGATAAAGTACGATTTGAAATTTTCAAAAACAAGAATCAACTGAATCCAAACCAATCAAAGGAAATCATTGATCACTCATGCATGACTAATCCTCTTATTCTGAGAAGAAAGAACCTCTGTCGTAACATCATGTTGAAGAAACAGCAACCTAGCTTTTCCAAATTCATCAAGAGAAATAAATTTTTATACATCAATCGTCAACTCTTCAAATCCCATCGGGTATTTCTTCATCACGTCAAACGTTATATCCAAAACAAATCTAGCGAATTTGACAAAGAACCCTTGAAAACAAGAGCATACTGTCAAAAGTCTGCTTTTAATCAAAAGATAAACCGCGGAGGAAAGATCAATCCAGCATTCCTGCCCGATGAGTGCATCACATATAACACATCTCGACCAGAACCACCAACGCCCGAATGACACATCGAAGAAGACTTTGTTCCTTTCATCACTGAAAGTTTCTATTAAAATGCCTATCACTCGCTCTCAAAGAAACAAACAAAGCGAGACACCCATAGAATCAATTTTGAATCACAAATTATCAAATCCTTTTGAAGTTCCATCCTCAGAAGAGCCTGAAATTACTAATGCAATTCTGCAGGAATGTCAAGAAAATCCTTCATTCCAAAAACTCATCGAAAAACTCATGGAAAATGACAAAGAAAAATATCTACTCATGCTTACAAGTAAAGGCGTTAAACTTCCTAAAGATTTCGACGCAAACATCTTTCAAACCAGGTCTCAACAATATACATATCAAGAATGACAAAGAGAAGAAGAAACTCGCATACGTGAACAACATATTCCGGAGCAACGTATACCTGAAATGCAAATACCTGAATTCAAAACTCCAGAACAACACATACCATTTACTACACCTTTTCAGTTAAGAACAACTACGAGGGAAGAACTCTTCCCTCAACAAGATAATGCGCCCTTGGTTGCTCTTACTCAATAAATGCAAATGTTGCAAAGACAAATACAAGATATGCAACAAGGGGAAACAGTGCGGTACTCTATAAACAAAATCTGTCCTTATCCATTTGACAGAAGATTAAACATGGTACCTTTTCCTCCAAACTCAGACGTTCCCAAATTTGATAAATATGATGGGAAAAGTGATCCTCGGGATCATGTTTGAGAATTTTGCACCATGAGTCTTGAATTTTCTCATGATGACACTTATCTGATGAGGTTGTTCCCAAGAAGCCTGGGAGGACAAACAATGGAATGGTTATCCAAGATTACACCACCTGTCAGATCATTTGATGAATTGGTTAACAAATTCATCACCCACTATTCTTACAACATCCAACATGCCATAACCATGCTAGATGTTTGCAACACCAAACAAAAGAACAATGAAACATTCATGTTATTCTTTCAGTGTTGGCGATGCATGGTATCAAGATATCCTCGAGATATTCCTGAAAAAGAAAAAATGGAAATCTTCATTGATAACTTAAATGGCGAAATGAGTTACAGACTCAAACTTCAATGCATACCATCTTTCGCCAAATTGATTGAAAATGGCATTCAAGTAGAAGAAGCTTGTGTCAAAAAGGGAACACTCAAGTTCTACAAGGAAGGAACAAACTCATCAAACTACAATAACCAAAACAACACCAATCTTGACAAATCTCGATTTTGGACGTGAAACAAAAATGAAGGCAACAATGAATCATATGATCCCAAATCTAAACAACCAATGCTTGCCTTATCAGGAAATACTCAAAATACAAAAAATCCTAAAAATACTACTCCCAATGCTAACACATACGCACCAAACAATGCTCAAGGACAACTCAACACCAACAATGCCAATGATAATCAAAACAAAAACCTAAATCCAGGACCTAACAACAATTCACGCAACAACACCAACAATTTCCAAAAGCGTATCTTCACACCATTGGGCCAATCATTAGAATCCACCTTCAGAGAACTATTGGCAAACAAGATTCTTTCTTTGCCTCCAATCAACAATTATGAACCCCCAATCAAACCACCTTGGTGGAATGATTCACAATATTGTGATTTCCATCGCAACAAGGGTCATAGAACAAATGAGTGCATGAGATTGAAACACATAATCTAGGACATGATTGATCGAGGTGACTTAACGGTGGATGGTCTCAAAACAAATAATGATCACGAAGCCTTCAAAAATCCTCTCCCAAATTACAAAAATGGAGCATCAACTTCAAATGATACACGTGGAGCTCGTATTAATCACATCTACAACAACACAATCAACCACATATCAGCTGAAGTCCATCAAGTCAATGTCATAACCATTTGAGATAGGCATGATCATGAATTTGTCAATTTAACAACCCGGACTCAGAAATATGTCTTGAAGGGACATACTACACCTCCAACTGCCACACCAAAAATCCAATACGACTTAGTTAACCAACTACGCAAGACTCTAGCTTAGATATCTATCCTGGAATTGTTGAAACTATCTCCAAAACACAAAGACATATTGGAGCAAGTGCTATTGGAAACAAATGTACCTCAAAATCTGGATATAGACAGATTTCAAGCCATGGTCACCCATATGACAAAATCTCATAACCTCACCTTCTCAGAGCATGACAATACTTCATTGAGTCACCCACATAATACTCCTCTACATATTGTAGTCATTGTTTGCAAACACCGAGTAAAAAGAGTCTTAATAGATGGAGGAGCTGGACTTAATATATGTACTTTAAAGCTTATCCGTGCACTAGGCTTCTCAGAAGAATCTATTGATCCTTGTAAAAAGATTATCATAAAAGCATATGATGATGAGGAAAGATCCTCTAAAGGAACAATAATATTACCTATTCAAGTAGGACTAGTGCAAAAGGATACTATATGTCAGGTCTTAGATATTGATCTTACCTACAATATCTTATTAGGACAACCCTGGATACATGAAATGCAAGCAGTACCTTCTACATATCACCAGTGTGTCAAGTTTCCTTATGATGGACAGGAAATCTCCATATCAGCTGATCACAATCCATTTCAACATTGCAATGCAATGGGGGCAGCCCAAGACAATTTGGTTCCTTATAATAGAGAAAAGTAGCAGTCTTCGACATCCAATCCACCAATAGCAAAATCTAACTCCTTATGGGGAGACTTCACACAGAAAATGCAAATCAAAGACCAAGGCATAGGCGAATATTCTATGGAGCCTTTATGTTTGACCAGATTGCCAACATCACCTAGATCAAATGGTTTACCTACTATATCAACACATCTGGCAACTCAGCCCATCACTAAATTTGATGGTACCTTCATCTAATTGGGTACTCTAGCACATGAATCAAAAGATAAGGACACTCTTAGCTGGCTATACAAAGATGAAGAAGAAGCTAATAAAGCAGCCGCTTTGGACATTGTTCTACCAACGCACCTATATGGAAAAGGCTACTTGATCATGAAACAAATGGGATATGGTGGTAAAGGACCTATTGGGAAACGCAAGGAAGGAGTCACTGAACCTATAGATCTTCCTTCACAACCTAGTAGAAATAAAGTAGGATTAGGTTCTAAATTCACCTTCCTATTGAAATGACTACCACACACAAATGCAAAACCTCAATGGAAGGAAAAGAAGAAGTACAAGGAAGAATCCTGGTAGAAAGCACTTTTTGAATCAGCAGAAACAATCCGGAAGGCACGAGAACGTCAAGATCAGAAGTTGCATTAGGGAAAGCTTTTAAATCATAAGAAGACCATATCTGCAGCAGTGGCTCATATTAACACACCCATGGCTCAAGAACAAATCATGTCATCACAAGAAACCATCATTCCTCCCCGAGGAAGCACAATCTATGAACAAATCCAGACCGTGGAAGATGGATCAGATACAGAATCAACACAGAATATCAAAAAAGTATCCATCATCAAAGATTTGTTTGCAACATAGATAGAATCTGGAATGATGCCTATGAGACAGATTCAAATGAATATGAATGGGGTACCTGCTCTGATAATACTACAAATATCCCAGATGATACTGATTTCGTATCCATTTCTCAAGAAGAACCTAACGCAGAAGATAGACCTCTTGAATTTGGACCACAACATATCTATGACGTTCAGGAAAGCGAACATAAATATTATGAACAAGTCTATGTAGAAGATGATACCATCGAAGACCTTGATGAAACCCTAGACTTCTTTAAAACCAAGACCCATCACGATGACAACTCTATCCTAACACTTATAGTAGCCGAACTTGACCCGCCCAACGATTCCTTACCACTTGTCTTCCCTGATCTCATCGACTGGAATGAACTTGAGACCCATGATATACCAATTTTCTCAGATGATGAATCTATTATCCATTACCTATGTACAGTAAATCCCAAAATAGGCTCTACCAGTGAACAAAATGATGATGTCTGTTCTTCAGGGAGTGCCAAGTCTCTCAGTCGCAAAAATGAATCAAATAAAGAATCTGATGCTAAAAACTAGTCAAAGGCATCTCTATATCCCAAAAAAGTAAAAATAAAGGATGCATCTGAGGGTGAAAACCTTTTTAAGGTACCTAACAATGGGAGGCTTGACACTCTTCCTGAACATTTTCATGAACGATCACCCATATTGATTGAGCCCACTCAATCAATCAACATTGGTACCATAGAAGCAGCCAGAAACATTCACCTTGCAGAATCTCTGACAGAGGAGGAAAGATTGGCATTCATCATCTTCTTTAAAGGACAGCAAATTAACTTTTCTTGGTCATATGCTGATATGCCTGGAGTTGATCCACACTTAATCATGCATCACTTGTCCATCTCTACAGGAGTCAAGCCAGTCAAGCAAACGCTACGAAAGATGAATCCACAGGTGGCACTCATGGTCAAAACTGAATTAAAGAAATTATTAGATGTCGAATTCATTCAACCCATTGACTATGCAGAATGGATTTCCAACATTGTTTTAGTGTCAAAACCAGATGGTAGTATCAGAATATGCACCGACTTCAGGGATGTCAATAAAGCTTGTCCAAAGGATGACTTTCCTCTACCAAGTATTGATATAATTGTAGATATAACAGCAGGCCATGCAATGCTCTCATTAATGGACGGTTTCTCAGGCTATAATCAAATCAAAATAGCTCTTGAAGATCAAGACAAAACAACATTCACCTGTCCTTAGGGAACATACTATTGGAATGTTATGCCTTTTGGCTTAAAGAATGCAGGAGCCACTTATCAAAGAGCAATGACAACCATATTCCATGATATGATGCACACATTTATGGAAGACTATGTGGATGATTTACTAGCAAAATCCTTCACCAGAGCTGAACATCTCAGCATCCTAACAAAGATCTTTGATCGATTGTAGAAATTTCAAGTCCGACTCAACCCTAAGAAGTGTGTCTTCAGGGTTACATCAGGCAAGTTACTAGGCTACATAGTCTCAGCTAAAGGTATTGAAGTTGATCCAGCAAAGGTACAAGCCATCATGGACTTGCCACCACCAAAGAATATCAGTCAACTTAAATCTCTACAAGGACGACTTCAATCAATCAGACGATTCATCGCTCAACTAGCAGATAAAAGTTTGCCATTTAACCACTTGCTATACAAAAATGTACCATTCAGATGGGAGACAAAGTGTGCAGAATCTTTTTACCAAATTAAATAGTACCTGATGAATCCACCGATTCTAGTACCATCAGTTGCCAGAAAGCCTCTTATACTATATATCTCAACAGTAGATATTTCACTGGGGGCACTATTGGTGCAAGAAGATCAACAAGGAAAGGAATGTGCCATATATTACATCAGTAGAACATTGAATGGCTATGAGCTCAACTATACATTCATTGAAAAGGCTTGCCTAACAGTGGTTTTTGCATCTCGGAAGTTTTGACATTATATGCTAGCACACACCATAAAGCTAGTGGCAAAAATTGATCCTCTCAAGTATCTACTCAGCAAGGTAGTTCTCACAGGCCGATTGGCTAAATGGGTCATGATTCTCAGTGAATTTGACATCCACTACACAGAAAGACGAGCCATCAAAGGACAAGCAATTGCAGATCAGCTGGCTGAAGCACCGCTACCAGGAAAACAAACCATGGACATCGAATTTCCAGATAGGGATGTTTTTGCTCTTTCTTCCAAACAATGGACCCTATACTTTGATGGATCCTATACACAACATGGTTCAGGGGCTGGCATTCTATTCATCACTTCTGAAGGACACACTATGCTAAGATCATACAGGCTTATGTTTCCCTGTACAAATAATGTGGCTGAATATGAAGCATTGGTCATAGGCATCAAAATGGCCGTCGAATGGAAAATCACAGAATTAAAAGTCTATGGAGACTCGCAACTGGTCATCAATCAAATCAACAACAACTATCAGACAAAGGACGACAAGTTACTACCCTACAAACAGATGGTAGATGACTTCAAATAGCATTTTGTGCACATCACCTTTGAACAAATACCAAGGTTGAACAACAAAGCAGCCGATGCAATGGCTACGATCGCTTTATTACTACAAATTCTAGAACAACAGAGTCGTTATGAGTTTCTGGTAGAGCAACTATTCTCCCCTGCCTATGACCACTCTGAATCCCAGGTTATCTATGCCTTGACCGGTTTAGATTCTCCGTTATATGGACCAATATATGACTACCTCAAGCATAATATCTTACCCATTGACCAATCGCGTAACCAAAAATGTAACTTTATCTGACAAGCTGCCCGTTATACCCTTACTGCTGATACCTTATATCGTCGAGGTCTAGATGGTACTCTTCTTCATTGTCTTGATCGTAATGATTTTGATTCGGCTTTACACGAGCTTCATGAAGGTATTTGTGGTACACATTCCAGTGGCACTACTCTTGCTAAAAAACTTCTATGAATGGGATACTACTGGCCTACAATGGAGAAAGACTCATATCATTTCGCCAAGAAATGTCCTAAATGCCAGATCCATGGCAATCTGATACATGCACCAACACAGGAACTGCAGCCGTTTACAACATCCTGGCCCTTTTGTCAGTGGGGACTAGACCTGGTTGGCAAAATTCATCCTTCATCTTCAAATGGACACAAGTTCATTATAACTGCAACAGAATACTTTACCAAATGGATAGAAGCATTCCCATGACCACAGTGACCGAAAAACAAATTGCCTCTTTTATCCTAAATTATCTGATCTGTAGATATGGTATTCCAAGTTCAATCATCATAGATAATGGACGACCTTTCAAAAACCAAGATGTATAGGAACTATGTGAAAAATTCAAAATCCAACATCAGTTTTCTACACCATACTACCCACAAGGAAATGGTCAGGCAGAAGCCTCTAACAAGACAAATCTAAAAATACTCAAGAAAACAGTGAATGATGCAGGCAAAGATTGACACATACAACTCAATCCAGCACTTTGGGCATACAGGACTAGCATTCGCACACCTACAGGAGCAACACCATATTCATTGGTATATGGATCAGAGGCTATTTTACCATTGGAGGTAGAAATTCCATCTCTTAGAGTCTCTTTGAAAGGTTTAATCCCTGATGAAGAGTATCGAGTTAACCAACTGCAAGAACTGGAACTATTAGATTAATGATGCCAACATACTTATACTCATCTCAAAGCATATCAGCAATGCATGTGCAGGAGCTGCAATCACAAGGTCATTTCTCGCAACTTCAAGGTTGGTGATCTAGTCCTCAAAGAAAATCCAAGAAATCAGCAAGATAGAGAAAAGAAAGAAAAATTTGAACCTAACTGGTTGGGTCCCTATGTCATCATATCAGTCTATGGATCAGGTGCCTATCAGCTAACAAATTCTGAAGGAGATGTGCTCGATGATCCAACTAATAGCATTCATTTGAAGAAGTACTATACTTAAGGTAGCCTAGTGCACGGAAAAAGCCAAAAACAAACAAAAAAATCAAAAAATCCAGAAAAAGCAAAAATACAAAGTACAATAAAAACAAATGGTAAAAACCTGGTAAACAGGCGCCCTTGTGAAAGAACGGCTCCTTTATCTATATCCATGCCATTTTATCCATCAAAACACTATTGGCCATTGCCCGACACTTAGCCTATATTCATTCAGGACATACTTAGCGTAGTCACTATCCTAGGTTATCCACCTATATCTATTCTCTTATCGCATTCCACCATGGCTTGGAAATCACTGTACATAATCATATCCAGAGGTGCACTGATCTAGGGGCATTAAACTGTTCAAACACTTGCAAACATTCAAGACATTCCAACTATTGCAAAACTTAGATACCTGACATCCAACAAACACAACTATGCTTCATCACAACAACCAAACCAAAAACAATACACAAGGCTCTCAAGGATGGATGATTTTCTGAAGTACTAAATGTTGCATTATCGCATAAAAGTCTTGATTATTTTGCATTTTGGACTTTTTAATTGTTGTAATCTTCTCCTTCTCTCATAAAAAGCTTCAAAGCTAGAGATCATGAGGAACTTCCAATATTTTCTTAGTCTTCTGTCTAGGAGGTGATCCCTTGTACTGTGTGAATATTTGTCTCAAGACGTGATACATATCACTAAAGGCCTGATTCCATTTCACGTATATAAATAATCTACTCTTGTCTGTTTATGCAATACGCACTCAGGTCATCCTGGTTCAATTATACCTTGACGCTTGTGCTATCTTGTAAAATCAAAAATCATGTAAATTTTACTCAAGTCATTACGGTTCCATTATACCATTATGCTTGTATAAATTTTCAACATATCCAAAAATCAATAAATGCTCCATGATGATATTTACAAAGAAAGCAAACAAATGGTTATATCAGATGGCAAATACAGAATGAGAGATGCTCCAAAAATAATTAGTTGCATATCATTTTACAATTAGTTGCATATCATTTTTACAATTAGTTGAATATCATTTTACAATTAATTACATATCATTTTACAATTAGTTGCATATCCTTTTATCTCATTATTACATATCATTTTGCATCATTATTACATCATTTTACATCATATCATATTACAATTAGTTGCATATTAAATCATACATCTCATTTTCAAGATACATCTCACAGGATATAAAAGCATACATTACATCATCTATAAAAACATTACATCATCATATGAAAAAGGAAGTCGCTCACAAAACATACATCCACATACACATCACATGATAATAAATGGTGCCATCCATATATATATCTCAAAAATGATCCAAATGTACAAAATATGTCAAAACTATGTCCAGTACAAAGAATACAATGCTCAAAAATACAACAGAGACCATGTCTCTCAAGTATGACTATCCCCTGATGGAGATGGTCTAGCTCCAGATGCACCTACCCCTGGATCTCGAAGAGGGTCCTATCTCGCTCCAGATACGCTCACCCCCGGATCTCCAGGAGGGTCCTGTCTCGCCGGTCCCGTCACTCCTCGGCTCTCAGATCGTGTACCAGCAGTTCGAGATCGACTCGATCTCGACTGTGCAAAGCTCTCCACTCTTCGATCTCTGGGTACTGCAGCCTCATAATGTCGCCTATAATACTCTGCCTGCTGGACTCTACGCATCAGCTCTCTAAAGGTGTCTCTCAATGGACCACCTACCGCTGCTCTCTACACAGTCGCCAACACCTCCTCCGCTCGAACCTGTCGCTCTATCTCCGTATGTCTCTCAGCGGTCAACTGAGCAATCTGCCACTGATATAGCAATCTACCATTGATATTTCAAAATTTGTGCCTGCAACTACTGAACGGTAATCTGCAGGGTCCGGATCTGTGCATCCTCCACATGACCTATCACTCGAACCCACAGCGGTACCTATGCTGGAGCAACCCCTCCCACTCGGCCTATCCTAGGTACTGGAGGTGGGAGTATATCTACCCTCCTCCTCTGTACTGGTCTAACCACCTCCTCCTCACCCCCCACTGCAGCTAGCACCTCCGTCACTCTCCCCTCTCTCCCGACTCCGATAGCCAATCCTCCTCTCCCCCTCTCAATCCTCCCCTGCCGTACTGCTCTCTCCACACCTCTACCACCCCACCTCCCTTTGGCTCCTCTACCTCCTCCATCATCTCCCTCATCTCCATCATCCCCATCATCTCCCCCCTCCTCACCATCCGAGTCAAATGCTGACCTCATCTCCTCTGGATCTGAGATCCTCGCCACTGCCCACGTAGCAAACAAACAGGCGAACTCATCTATCATACCTGCATCCTATATCTTTGGGGCATAATCCCAAATCTATCCTACCAGCCCTATAAACTCCTCTATAGAAATGACACTATCAATAGTCAACCCCCAATCAACCACATCCTGCTGTCGCTGTGCATACAAGCACGCTCCCTGAGGAATCCCCTACTGGTGCCCGAACTGTCGCAAAACTCGGGTCACCAAAAACCGCTCAATGACGAACGGGGTCCTCCCAATCAAATACCTCATCATGAAAACAAAAGGCATCTCTATCCCATCCTTCCCCCATACCTCGCAACCTGTGTACGGTCTCCAGGTGACCATATCTATATCATCAAAAACTCTCCTCCAATGCTCTAGTTTGCCCAGCTTACACTGGACAACTAGACTTCTATATCCGTAGGCATATGCAGCACCTAGGGGCCTGTCTCTATCTGCTAGTGGCCTCGCTGCTGGAATGTGCTCCCAGCACCATACCTGTAATAATGTCACGCCAGCTGATAAGCTACCATAACCAAGGTATACTACCTCATGCAGGCTCCTGTAAAGATGGGCCAGCATCGCTGACCCCCATGAAAATCTCCAGCCCTGTGTGACCATCTGCTCCAAAACCAACCCCCATCCCACTAAAAATCCCTTTGACCTGCGATCAGGACAAAAGAATCCCCCAATGAATCCTGCCAATACAGATGGCAGTGGTGCATAATCCAAATCTAAAAACTCTTGCCAGGGGATCTCATATCCACAGATAGTCTCATCATGAAATATGCAGCGCAGTGCCTCTGTGCCGCCCTCCTCTGACTGCTCGTAGGGTAGCAGTGCCCCTACCATAGGAATGCACAAAATCTGGTAGCAATCCTCTGGTGTCACTGTCATCTCTCCAGTGGCGAAATGAAAGGTGTTCGTGTCGCTATGCCACCTCTCTGCCAATGCTATCAAAAGTCTCTGGTTCACAGTGAACCGAGGCATATCCAGAAGAGAGGTCAATCCACATCTCTCTATAATGTCCAAATCTTCCTGTGACAAACGTGGTATCAGCGTCCATGGTCTCGGGAATCTCTCCCTCGACTGCACAATACCCAATTGCTCCTGTCAACAAACCAAACATATCCAATATCAGTTTCCACATCAAAACAAAGATATCAAAATTAAACTTACATCAACACCATGAAATAATTTGCTCATCTACAATCAAAGTTCAAAATCCTATCATTTCATATCAACTTGTAAAACAACTCAAGTTTTCAAAAACCATATCAAAACTTGTAAAACAACTCAAGTACCAAAATCACATAAACTTGTAAAACAACTCAAGTTTCCCACCCATATCAGCTTGAAAAACAACTCAAGTTTCCAACCCATATCGGCTTGTAAAACAACTCAAGCTTTCCCACACATTGAACTTGAAACAGATAATGCAAATACATCATATTTTGATCAATACAACAGCTTGATATCTATACATAACTTGGAAAATTGCACCTCAAAACAAGTTATACAAATATTCATTTTGGATAAATTCATCAAAACACGACAAGCAAACAAAAACAAATTTTCAACTCGGCCAAAACTGCAAAAATTTTCAGATGCGCTAAAACAGACCTTCAATGCACTAAAACACCCCCACGCACTAGGCTGCCTCTCCTATGCGCTATTCTATCTAACCTATGCGCTAGGTTAGTCCTACGTGCTAATCTACCCTCCCTGAGCGCTACCCTTTTAATCCTATGCGCTAGGTTAGTCCTACGCGCTAATCTACTCTTCCTAAGTGCTACACTTTTAGCCCTATGTGCTAGGTCAACCTTACGCGCTAAACCCCCTTTCCTATGCGAACCTCTGTGCCCCCTATGCGCTAGGTCATCCCTACATGCTAATCTATTCCCCCGACGCGCTACCCGACAGCTGCTCTGCTCTATTCTACCTGTACACGCTAACCTAATACTTTTATGCACTAGCCTTTTTTTTTTGGACACAACCCCTAAAATTGACTTTGATGCACTACTCTAAACTTCGTATGCGCTAAATTAAGCCTTAGACGTGCTAAACCGAAAAGCTCAAACTTTAAAATTCAAAAAATGACTAAAAATGACAAAATGAAAAATCCAAAAGGGGTCAAAAATGTTGACTTACTGGTGGTCCACGCGCTGCAGGTCTCCGATATCTCCGGATGCACTCGAAATGGTGTCTGTGATAAGGAATAGGCATTTTCTCTCCAGAGCAAATTCTCTTTCTTCACAAGTCAACAAAGCACAAATTAACCTAATTTGAGCCCTTTTCCCCTTTTATAAGAGGAAAATGAAATTAGGGTTAGCCAACTGGACCTGTAATATGGTCGCGGTCTCACCTATACCAAAACAGTTGTAACTTATCGGGAGATGAATCAATTTGCACACTTTTTACATGCACGAAATCATAAACATCATACAAACTTCATCAATTTAAATCAAAAAAATTTCAAAAAAAATTGATTCATCTCCCAAGGGGGCATCACCATCAAATATCAAATATAGGGCATCACATTAAATCCAATTTAATTAAATTATTCACATTCTTCTATTTTATTAAGTAAATTACTCAATTTATTTAAATAAAATTCACTATATCATTTAATGAATAAATCATTTTATTCAATTAAATCCCCCTAGTCACTTTTAATTAAATTCAAATTTAATTAAATAGTTATCCTAAATTAAATAAATCTAATTTATTTAATTTCCCCAAATTATGACCAAATTGAATTAAATCATTTAATTCAATTAAATCCTATTATCCCCTCATCCACTTGCAAAATCTCAAACCCCTTCCTAATCCCTTCTAGAATCTTCTAAACACTTCTAATTAACCTAACCCTCCTCTAAACTTTGTCACATCCCTAAGCAAAGGGAGGTCACTTCTCAAATGGCCCAAAGTCTTGGATAACCATTAAAGGTTTTCAACCTTCAACCACCAAAACCCTTAAAGTCTTTGAAAACCATTGAAGGCTTCCAACCTTCAACCACTTAATCCCCAAAGTATCCAATAACCATTAATGGTTAATTCAAACTCTCCCACATAGTTAAAACATTTGTTTTGACTCAACCTCTACCCAACCCAAAGGTCTCATCAGGCCATTAATGCTTTGACCATGATTATCTCTTAATCATTTGCACAAAGGTTTATTCTTGGATTAAATCTTAATCCATTGGGTAAACCTAACTCAGACTTGACCCTTAGCCTTTAGATAACCATGAGGTCTTCTCAGGCCTTTAATGCCTCCAACTTCTTCTCTCAACCCAATCCTGTGTTGACATTTGTCACCATTTCATTGGTGCCAATTGTGCACATGGATCCCCAACTTTCAAACTTGGCCCTTGATTAAACCTTTCAATCTTGACCATCCATTGCCCTGTTTAGGCTATAAATAGAGCTCTCATTCCTCCATTTTTAACAATCATCTTTCAAATTTGAAGCATCACACTTATGCTCAAATTCTTTCAAGCTTTCATATCATTATATGCTCATCATTTAGCCTCTCTTTAAATCAAGAATATAGACTAAATATGCATGTTTAGAGTAATTTATTTATCATTTTAGCTCAATCATAGAAGAAATATAGTATGCTAGGATAGTATTCATACTAATCTCGTCATCTTATCATCTAGTTTATTGCATTTGGGAATCATACCTAGCTTAACATCCATCTCATACTAAAATCTAAAAAAGCATCTCTCGTTCTCCTATTTGCCATCCCTAAACCATTTTGCTCAGTAATTTGCGAGCAAAAACGTTGGTTTGAGGGACATTGTGAGATAGAGAACCATGGGACCCTCCTTGGGAAGCTGAGTAACACATCGTTACTCCATAGCTTGCATCAAGAAGTCTTGTGTGTGTGTGTGGACTAGTAATTTAATCATATTTTCACATTTTAAGTTTTATAAGCCCACTTTTCCGACATACAGTCACTTTTAGGTTTTTGATTCTTCAACAAGGTGTCAAGTTCCTTTGAGCTTTTCTTGAATTTTTCTTTATGTTGATTTGTAGTTTCTAGTTCTCTTTCTAAGACTTCTTTTTGTCTCATCAATTCATTTGAGTGATTCTGAGTATGCATCAAATCTATCTTCAACATGTCATTTTCATAGCTAAGTCTTGTGTTCTCATTTGTTGCATCACTTAGTCTTCTGGTCAATTCTTCTTCATTCTTCTTCCTATCCTCAATCTCTTTGCGAAATCTCATAGTCATATCCTGCATCTCATTCTTTGTTGTCATGTTCTCTTGTTTCAACTTTCTTATCATATCATTAAGTGATTCCTTTTCATCATTATCATTTTGCAATTTTTCACAAAGTTCTCTTCTCTTATTTCTTGCAACAGTAAAATTTTCTTGAAGTGCATGAATGACATCCTGAGTTGCCCTTAAATCATCTTCTAGTTTGATATTTTTCAATTTCTCTGCATCATAGTCTGAAAGAGCTCCTTCCAATTGCTTCATCATATTTTCTATCTTTATTGGTTTCAAGATCTTCCTCAAGCTATTAGGCTTCTGAAAATAGAGGACCAAGCTCTAATACCAATTGTTAGGTATCCCACAGATACTGAGAGGGGGCATAAATCAGTATTTGGCCAATATATAGAATTTATTAACTTAAAACATGCAGAACATAATATAACAGTGTACCAGTATGCAAGAAATAATGCAATAAATAGAATCAAGAACATCCACATGAAAAGCACACTATAACACAAGGTTTTAACAAGGAAACCTGGTGTGGGAAAAACCTTGGTGGGATTTGTGACCCACAATATTCACTCACTGGCCAATAAGAGAATATTACTTACAATAGAGGCCTGCACATGTAGGAAGGCCAACTGCCTAGAGCTCACTGCTCAATGGGAAGTCTCACTGACTTACAATGAGGATTATACAAATCCAATATCTTGTACTACTTTACAATATCATCTTCAATGCTTGATCCAATACTGATTGCTGCTTTGCTACTTACATAAACCCCTTAGCCTATATTTTGCATAATAGGTCTGCCCAATATTTTTCCTTAATGCTTACATCACATATATCAAATGTCTACAATGATCTCTTTTATATATAAGAGTCATTTTACAATTTGCCAATTCAGCTTACAAAGTTTTCAATAATAAACAAAATATAATATAACAAAATCCTGTCGGCCTCTGTGCTGGTATACATCCTTTCTTCTATGCCAGTGTCAGTGTCTCGAGTGTTGGTGTAGAGTGTGATCTGCTGATGCTGGTATAATGCCTTTGCCGGTACCATAGGATTGCAAGGTTGCCATCAATGACAAAACCTTCAATCACATACAATGTCTCATTTGAGTGTGCATATGCCAACACAAGATAATGTATAATTGGATTAAATACGATAATTGTTTGAATTATAATGTTCATGCACAACTTAAACACTATAACATACCACAAAAATGTGTTAGTCTCAAGGCATCATGTATTGTCCATAGAAGCATCGCATGGAATTGAAATGGTCTTTGTCCTATTGGTCTAGAGACATTATACATAGTGACATCATTCCATAACTTCAACAACTCATTGATAAGAGGCTCAATATATACATTCATATCTTTAACTTGGTACTTACCTAATCGAATGAACAAAAACATTACATAATTATTATGACCATTTTACTACAATATTTATAATTAAATTTAGATGACTCTATTTAAATGATAAAATTCCTAGAACAATCATTGCCAACATTATATGCTCCCTCTTTATTGACATCCATGGAGGAATGTTATTGTTGATAACAAAAATAGGCCACACTAAGTAAACAGATCTCATCTCTCCAAATGGATTGACACCGTCCACTGCCAATGAAAGCCTGAGATTACGAGGTTCTTCTTTAAAGTGTGACCACTTTTCCTCTATGTCCATAAATGCTGAACCATCTGCAGGCATTCAAATAATGTCATCTTGACTTCTATTGCATGCATGGTAATCCATAAATTGTGCCAAACTAGTGCACTTGAATAATCGTTGCATATGTGGAATAATGGGAATATATTGAAGAACCTTGCGAGGAACCCTTTTTGTTATTTGATCTAT
The DNA here is from genome assembly GCF_030272615.1 of Cryptomeria japonica. NCBI lineage: Eukaryota > Viridiplantae > Streptophyta > Pinopsida > Cupressales > Cupressaceae > Cryptomeria > Cryptomeria japonica. Next base: position 627,551,306 of record NC_081412.1, read on the forward strand.
TCAATATCTATTGATATGACATTCAGGGCATTCAGTTTGAAATTCATGTTGTTTGTGATATATAATATGATCATTGGGACAAGCATCTATTGCTTGATACTCCATTCCAATATCTTTCATAATGGCAGATAATTCTTGGTATGAGCGAGGTAGAATATTTGATGGTGGTAACAAAAACTCACCTATCAATCTACAGTGAAAAAATATAATTTGTTATAATAAATAATATTAATGGTACAACATGATTCATAGTTTATTATGACATATATGACATACCTTAACATATGTGACATTGTTATGTTGGATAAACTATTCATAACCTTCAAGTTCACCAACAACAATATAGCGGAGAGAAGAGTTGCCTGCGAGCCTTCGTAAAGGGCCTTAGATGCCTTCTCAAGTAGAGGGACATCATGAACAACATCAAGGTCATCTTCATCATCATGATCAGTTGCGCGAGTACTAAATGAGTCATGGATCAATGTATTTGTACCATCATCTTCAATTGTGTTTTTTGGCTCATGATCGTCATCTTCCATGGGATCATTATCTACAGCTTCGATATTCACACCTCCATGTTCATCCACTTCAAAAACCATATTCTTAGGGTTGTGTTGATCCATACCATGTGCTTTGGGGTGCTCGACCTATATAAAATTGATAAACATAAATATACCGTGATCATGATCTCATCATCACGTGATTTATTATGTATATAAATTGTCGCCACGATATAATGAAAAAATTACTAATGGATGATAATCATGTCCACCTTCAATGTGACCATGTAGCCTACAATGTTTCTTCATTGTTTTGAGTAGAAGTATTCTAGTCTTTAACCCCTTACAAATTTTGCACAGACAATAACATTTTCCATCACCTTTTCTTTTCAAGTTAGACCACAATCAAGCAATTGTCTCCCTATTTTGTTGTTCGTTGATATTGTCTGATATGGTGTTTCTTCACAGGCAAGAAAATAGAAATTATCATCATTGAACAGAGCATCTTATTGAATTTAGATTTCTAGTTTGTTTATGGTACATCACACCACATGGAAAATAAGAAATACTCAATAAATAACAGGATTCATTGATCTAGTATTATCACAATCTACACTTGGCCTTCAATATTTTCTCCTCCTAACATTGTTTATCCATTACCTGTCAAGTATAGAACTCTAAAACCCATGGCTATTAAAATACATAAGACAACATTGTAGCATCTTATAATCATCTGTTATAAAACCAAAGCACTTGGGAGTGATTCTTTTGTTTTTCACAGTCCAAGAAAATGGTGTCTACTAGAGCCTTGAATAAGTGACCAGAAAGATTTTTAATTCCTTTTCTTTTTCCTTCTGATTTTTTCACTATCACTTCCATCCTCCGAGTCAGATGCCCTCGACCTTTTCTTTCTTCTTGTTTTTTCATACTCAAAGTCATGCTTTGAATTATTTTTCTTTCTTGGTGACTCCTTATTGCTCTCACTATCAGCTTCACTCTCAGAATCTTATTCCGATGTATCAAAATCTGATGAACCAAATGAACTAGAAGAATCATCATTAGAGGTAGATTCATCTGACACAACAATAGACTTTTGCTATTGCATTACAAGCCTTGGCATATTCTTCAAATACTCACATAAACTCTCAGTGATACCACCAAGACCAATAGAATTAAAGAAATTGATAGCAAATCGTGAATTTTTGGGATTGTCCTTTGGAGAAATTGAATCAAAAGACTCCTGCATTGTTGGATCGTTCAACCTTTCATTATGCAATAACATACCAAGCTACTCTGCCAGCTTCTGCAAGAGAAGCTTGGTATAAAAATATGGGAAGAGGAAGTAGTATCTTCCTCTGTCAGACATATATAAGTAAGACAATGCCATGGAAGAGCATCTGTGCCAAGTAAGTGGGCCAAAAACTTTGCAACATTATGCAGTTTATTTGTTTCCAGTCTGTGTATCATAGAATACTATTGTACAAAACACTTATCAAAAAATTCCTCATAAATTTTATTGATCATACAAAATCTTTGCCCAAGAAGACCATAATAATGAAGGTATGTTCTCTCTTGACCAAGTCCAAGCTTGATCTTTAGTAGCTTATGACCAGCTTCCTCAAAATCAACACTTGACATGATTGTAAAATAAATTGAACGTCTTAAATTGACCAAGTTTGTCTCTGTCTCATCCTATATTCTCAGTGCTTCCTCACCTTCCTCTTCTTCTTCATCATCATCATCATCATCTAAATCATCACCTGAATAATTCTCCCCTTCTGCTTCATCTGAAGAAGCATCTCCAAGGATATCTTTCTTTAGTTTTTCATAGGTTTCCTCATGCTCTAAGAAATCAGGATTTGGCTTGAAAACATCCAAACCAACTTCTTGATCAAGTTCATCTTCTAGCAAAACTTCATGTGTTAACTGATCTAGACACATAGTTGGATGACCCTCGAACTTAGCTTTGCAAATTGTAAAAAGGCCTTCAATTAAAATATGTACTCATTTGTCAATTTCCCCCTCATGGAGAATACCTCTAAATCTTTCAAAAATCCCATAGAGACCTTTGGGTGAAAGGTCTTGCAACAAAGAACCGCATTCTTTCACGAACCTAGCAACAACCTCTACACTGTCATCTATGGGGTTCTCTAGTAAAAGGGTGAGAAGTTACAAGGCAATGATCTCATGTGCAACTTGTTGATTCACTAAATGAGCTATGAATTTGGCTATTGCTATCAACATGTGCTTGTCATTGCATTTGTATGCCCTCTTAAGCTGCAAAATAATTCTTCGCAAAAGCAGATTGCCAACTTTAGGAAATTTTGTATTTACCACAACAACCAATGCAGCAAAAACATCTGTAAATCCAGGGGATGCCATTTGGGATTTCATACAAGACCTACAAAATAGACCCCTCCCATAGATGAGATTCTCTACAAACAACTCTGGAATGATGTTCTTGATGTTAGATGCATTTACCTTGTTTACTAACCCATTGATACTCTTCCGAAGGGCATCCCATGTCATGCACTAGTATTCCACACTACTCTTGTCTTCCACATCTTTCATCATTTGAGCTAGCCTAAATGGGGGAATGTAAACACCCCCACTTCTTCCAACACCCTTCTTAGCTCCTCTTACAACACCTTTGCCATTCCCATTCTAAGATGGAGTAGACACAACACCAGAAGTTTTTACTTCCACTGCCTCTCTGTCCCTCTTGTTTCTAGAAGCCCCTTTACCACTTAATTCATACTTATTTCTGTACATAAACCCATCAGGAAGCATGAGTTTTTGCATATAAGCTTGCCCAAATATTTTATAGTTATTTTTCATCAAGATTCCCTCAGGAGTTGGCAAATCTTGCTTCCATACTTTAATTCTATTTTCTCAAAGGAAAATCCTAAAAATCCATGCATTGCAAACAACTTTTTACACCTTTTTTGGTTGTGGTGGCATCACAGAGAGTTTACATCAATAAATGAAGAACATGCCAATGCTTTTAATGTAGCAGTAGAAGTCTATCTCTAGTGAAACCCCCATGATCTTTTGTTGGAGTAGAATTTGTTATATTCTAGAAAGGGTCTTGTCCTTTATTGATGTGATATTCATCTACCTCAAGAAATAACTGTTCTTTTCTCCAACAAGAAGTGGAACTAAATGAAGATCTAGCACCATGAAATGAATCCTCAAAAGGATTACTATAGTTAGTTTTGGTAGATAATGATCTAGGTAAAATACTAATGTGGCTTTAGGAAACATTATGTACTAGCTTAGCATACTCTAACAAATTTGGTGTGACATGCTACATCCAATTAAATCTCCATCGATATCTCTATTGTGTTTATGGATTGGGATTAAATGTACTCTTTTTATACACAACTTTTACTTTCAACTGAGGAGGTTTGTATGTACTTACTTGTCTTTCGATTGTATTCCTATTTCAATAATTTATTCTATCAACAAATCATTTGTTGTAAGTTGTACAAGTGGAAGCTTGAACATGCCTTCCATGCTAGCCTTGTTGATACGTTCAACACCATCTTGTGCAACAAATATTTAGAACTCCACTATTTCATTGAAGAGTGAGTAGTAGGGACAATCTAGGACACTTACAGAGGTTTTGCAAGAGAGATAAATAGACCTAAATATTATGGCTTAATAATGATCAATAGGTAAATAGATAAGAAACTCTCAATATCAAAATGACTTTCTCAATTGTCTTTACTAGAAATGGATAGATGTACTAATAATGGCTTTATACTCAATCCAAGAAGAGCTAGAACTAATATGCGATATCTAGATTTATGATCTCTATAATATAACAATCCCATAATTATGTTTCCATGCATCTATACCACAACACAAACATCATGCTAGTGTTCAGCCATAGCAATTTATATCCTAATTATAGAATGTGAAATATGCACATAACTATGAATAAAGATTAAGAAAAACAAAGAAAGATGCTTATTGCAAACATAAATGACTAATGGACAAGAATTGAATTTATTGTAGATAGTTTTGAATATCAAATTCACTTATTTATGTGCATTTACTAACTCATGTACTTGTGGCCAACCATTTATCTCTTTCATAAATTAAACACTTATTAATAACATTAAATGGCTGAATAATTTTGTTTTAGTTGAAATTGAAAATAAAATATTTTATTTCACGATAGCTCACACTATTCCCTATCATATTTTAGACTCTTGGTTTTGTTAGTAGTGGTTTGATGTCTTTGGAGCTGATCATTGCATTTCTTTAGTTATGTTTGCTAGCATACTCCCAGCCTGTGCCAAAATGGGAGCTTTGGAATAGGGTATGGACATCCATCAAAGCATAAAAGATAGAGGAATTTTGTCAAATGTAGTTGCAACTGCACAAAATGGATTTGTTGAGAAGGCTTTAGAAACTTTCAAGCAAATGCAATCGGCAGGTGTAAAGCCAAATTCCATGACCATTGCTACTATCCTCCCTGCCTGTGCCAAAATGGGAGATTTGGAATAGGGTATGGACATTCATTGAAGCATAAAGGATAGAGAAATTTTGTCAAATGTTGTAGTTGTAACTTCTCTGGTAGACATGTATGCAAAATGTGGAAGCATAGACAAGGCACATGAACTATTTGATAGAATGCCTGAAAGAAATGTTGTCTCGTGGGCTGCAATGATTGTTGGATATGCACAAAATGGATTTGTCAAAAAGGCTTTAGACACTTTCAAGCAAATGAAATTGGAAGGCATAAAGCCAAATTCCACAACCTTTGCTAGCATCCTTCTTGCCTGTGCAAAAATGGGAGCTTTGGAATAGGGTATGGACATCCATCAAAGTATAATGGATAGATGAATTTTGTTAGGTGTTGTACTTGCAAATGCCCTACTTGACATGAATACAAAATGTGGAAATATGGACAAGGCTCATGAATTGTTTGATATGATGCCACAAAGAGATGTGATCTCATGTGAACAATCAACACGCGCGTATACGGGAGGAAGGGATTGCTGCTACAAAATTGAATGCTCACTCCTCAATCATAGTTCTATGGTTTTACGAGATTAAACAAGGAAAATTAACCACCACATGTATATTTTTTGCAACATGAAATTAAAAACTATGGCAATTTGAATCTACCTCCTGCATGGAATTGCCTTCGATGCAGGTTTGATGTTCTTGGGGGTTGAAGTTGCCACGGACGCCTATGCGGGATTGCAGTTCACAAATGAATTCCCTGCCTCATTTTTTATTTTGTAATGACCGTTGTCATCGAAATTATGACGAACTCGAGCACTTTTTAAAAAAAAAGAAAATTCTCATTCCTAATGCCTTCTTTGTCGAAACTAAATGGGAAATTTCTGTATGAATTATGATGAATGCGGGAATTTTTTCAAAAAAAAAAAAAATTGGCCACAATATACGTTCTCCATCAGAAACCTTAGTCAAAAATATAGTCCAAATGTATTAGTGCTACATGTGCAGAATCCATATTGTACATACATACTATCTGCAATAGTATTATTTGATTGTGGGTAAGGCTTCCCATCGTGGTTTTTCCCCTTATAGGGTTTCCACGTACAAATATTTGTGTTATGTGTTGTGGATGTTATTGTCTTTCTATTTCATGCATTAATCTTTATCGATACTGCAATTAATTGATATAACTGTCTACCGGTAATAAAGTGTGGTTTACTGGTATGAAGCATTAAGTTTTGTTAAGTTAATTTTGGTTGAATTTATTGGACAACTGATTCAGCCCCTGCTCCTCTTAGTTGTCTCCAGGACCTAACAAAAATTATAGAATTAAGTACCGGTAACAGTGAATCTAAGTGGTTTGTACAGTTTTTAATAGTGCTCACAAAGAATTCACCCTTCTCTTTATCAACTCTCTCCTTAACAGTAGCCTCATTCACATTATCTATAGTTAGAATATTTTCAGCAATAAATTTGGACAATGTGTCAAATTTACCTAAACAATCCTTAATGTGATCTATCTTACAAGTTGGTGCAATCATCTTCAAGATAGGTAATGTGTCATCAATAGCCTTAAATGCTAAGGCATTGCAATCTGTTATCCTCTTAATGGAATCCAATAGAACCTTTGTTACATTAGTGGGTCTAAATTGACCTATAGATGTGATTGGTTCAGAAATAGCTTTCCTCTCAATAGATACTTCTCCAATTACCTTAACTATTTCTTCCTTATTTCCATCAATTGCTTCCTCTTTATTCACATTGTCTGCCAGTTTTTATGTCTGTGTTATTACCTCTGCTTCCTTTGGATTTTGAGTTTGATTAAGCACCTCTGCAACTACTGGTTTCACTGACTGAACATGAACCTCTGCCTTAGATTTTTTCTCAGTATTAGTTCCTTTATCTTCTTTTGGTATCTTAGCCTCTGGCTGCTTAGCTTGTGTCGGTTTCTTAGTGTTCTGAGAGTCAACAGTTTGTGCCAGTGACTCAGAGATCTTACTGATCTTAGCATAATCTGCCTTAACCTCTACAATTTCCTTGTCTACAACAATGTTAATATCCTATTTATCAATGTTCATAGAAAAAAGAATCTTAGAATCTGAGTTAGTGTTATCAAGAGTAACATTTTCAGTTCCCATATCAGGTGGACTGACTGAATGTACCGATGGGATATCCTGAGCTAGAGGTGGAAGATTATCTGTAATCTTTATTGAAAGAACACCACCAACTTTTCCTTTTCCCTTATCCTTTTGATATACCTTAAAGGTTTTGTCCACTTTTGGTCTACTCCTTTCTTCTTGCTTTTATTTTTCAACAAAGAATATATCCCATTTATCTGCAATCTCATCAGCAATCTCCTTAACTCTCCATGCTATTAGGCTTACTTGCTAGTGTTCACTGATAAATATCAACTGGTTTGCTTTAGAGATTAATCCATGAATTCCTCTTTTGAATTTACAGGATGTACTACCAACAATGCTTCAACTTTCAACTTCTTATCAAGTTCCATCACTTATAGTCTTTTTGCTTCTAATATCAGATAAAGATCATTAGGCAAAACATCCACAACTTCAATCAAAACTTTCTTATAGATATCTAAATGCAAAATTATGCTCTCTTCTATTGTTTCCCTATAAGAATCCTTAAAATAATTATACAATTTGTTCACATTTGTCAGATTTCCTTCCTCTGTTATATCATTCAATAGTTCTTCCAAAGTAGGGGTAATTGGTGTCTATTTCTTTTTTAGTGTGAGCTTCTTCTTAGGTTCCCTAACTACCTGTTGTTTTTTCCTTAGTTTTCTTGCCTTCTTAGGAGAAGGAGAAGGTACCAGTGAGGGTTTTCTCTTCTTCCTCTCTACTCTCTTGAATTCAGCTACTTTTCCATTGTCGGTATCAGAAGAAGTGACAACCAGTGAAACATGTGCTTCCAGTTTTAGTCCTTCAAGTTCACTAGCTGATATACCAATTATATTTATTACATTTTCCTTGATTTCACTTGCCATCTTGGATGCATCTCTGATAAGTTTCGCTCTTCCTTTTCTTCGCTTCTGCATAGAAACATTACTCTCAATATTCTCAGCACTACCAAAGATTTCTTCAAATGGTTCTCTAGGTGCATCAAGTAGTGTTTTTGCATATGCCTCAAGAATATTTGGATCAACTTCATAACCCATTTTAGTAACCCAAATAGTTCTAGGGCTAACTCTTCCATCCATGTCTCATCATGTTTAATAACAAAGCAGATTTGATTTTCATACTTATCAACTATGCTTTGTGGTAACCTCTCTCTTGCCTTCATTTTAGTTTGAAATGTTTTGAAGTAATCTATTATGATCTTGTTACAGTCACTGCCCATACCGGTGAAAGCTTCCAGAATCTATTTTCCTACCGGGATGTCATATCCAAAATCCTTATGACCAATACCGAGTATCTCTTTGGTGAAGTAAAGCATTAGACAGACAAGTAAGTTGCCAAAGCGAAAAGTCCCCTTCTTGTCACCTTTAATCTTCTTCAAGTTATCAATCAATTCATCCTTAAGGCATTCACAAATATCAATTTTAGTGTTGTTCTTTATCATCTCATATGCATTGTGATTACAAAGGTTAGAAACCGAAATCAATTTGTTTGCATGTGTTTCTCTATAGCCAAGTACCATACTCACATATCTAACATCTGCATCAGTAATGTCATTGACTCTAAGAGATTTGTTGTCAGATGTTTCTTTCGTTAAGGTCATCACACCTTTGTTAGTTATTTTCTTGGTTTTGTCAGGCCTACTACCGGTTGAGGGTAAACTAGTAACTACCTTAATTGCTTCCTTGGTTATTTTGCAAACTGAATCTAACCATATAAATTCTCCATGGATTCTTCTCAACACAAGATGAACTACTTCTTTCAAAATTTGAAATGTCAATGAAATGTCTGTGATTCAAAATGAGGGTTTTCCAATTATTTATAACCAAAAATCTCACCAACTACCACATTAAATGATTGTCAATTAAGTGAAAACTTAACACATCTCCCGATAAAGAAGAAATGTATCTTCTCACCATCAACTGAGGGTAGAATGGATGATTTTAAACTTGCTGCAATACCCCCTAAGAATTATTCCTTAGTTAGATGAAGAATCTCCTACCAGTGGAGAATTACTCAGTTCCACTGGTGTAGAGACAGATTCATCAATTCTCTGATCTCTTTTCTTAATCCATTGTTTAAAAATTCTTGCTTTATTTCATTTACCTTTTCTTTCCCCTTTTCATTTGATCCTTTATTGTTCGCCTATGAAGTCTTATTTCTACAAAATTTTACAATATGCCCAATCTTGTTACATGCATAACAAGTTACATTATTCCTCTGAATAGCTTTTCCATATCCTTGACCGGTTTATGTTTTGCATTGATTAGATAAATGTCTAAATCTTCCACAAACATAGCATTTCACATTCATTCTGCAATTCTCTAAATTATGACCAACTTTATTGTATTTGGAACATTGACCAGTGGGTAAGTTTATATTCTAATTATTTCTAAATATGCATTGATTTGCTCTATGACCATATTTGTTGCTATTGAAAGATTTTCCATTAAATTTATAAGAATTTGGTTGTCTTACCAGTTTACTGTGATCTTGATTATTTGTAGTCCCAGAACTCTCTCCAACTTCAAATGCAAGTCCAATTGTATCTCCATCAGGTTTTTGTCTTTTCAGCATGTCATCAAGTCTTTCTAAACTTTTGTTGAATTGGTCTTTGTGTTCATTTGCAGTGATTAGCTCATTTTCCAAAATGCCAACTTGTCTCCTAAGCTCATCTTTATCATGTTGCATGTGAATCAGATCCATGTTTAGCATATCATTCTCATGACAAAGTCTCAGATTTTCATTTCCTGCATCATTAAGTCTCCTAGTCAAGTCTTCTTCGTTCTTCTTTATATCTTCAATATCCTTACATAACCTCATAGTCATATCTTGCATTTCATTCCTCATGTTAGTGTTCTCTTGTCTCAACTTATCTGCAATATCTCTAAGAGTTTCTTTTTCATCATCATCATTCTACATTTTTTCATGAAGTTATTTCCTCTTGTTTTGTGCTATAACCAAGTTCTCCTGAAGTCCTTTAATGAATTCCTATGCAGTCCTCAGATAATCTTCAATTTTTCTACATCAAAATCTTCAAGAGCTCCTTCCAACTATTTTCTCAAACTCTCCATCGGTACCAATTTTAGAATCTTCCTCAAGCTGTTAGGATTTTGCAAATAGAGGACAAGGCTTTAATAGCAATTGCTAGATGCAATAACAGTCCCAAAGACACTAAGAGGGGAGGGGTGAATCAGTGTCTAACCGATTTATGGAATAATTAAACTTATGTATAACTTTGCAACCCAAATAGATATACCGGTAAACAAGAAATAATATAGTAAATAGAAATAACAGAGACAACATAAGTGCACACTATAACACAAGATATTTTAATGAGGAAACTTGGTGTGGTAAAAACCTCAATGGGATTTGTGACCCACAATATTTACTCACTGGCCAATATGAATAAATATTACTTACATTAGGGGTCTGCACATGCAGGGAGGCCAACAGCCTAGAGCGCACTTTGTTAGGGTTTCAATCAGATCCGAAGCAAATATGAACTAACAATTATATGTAGATTTAAATACAAAAGATAAAGAAATAAAACAAGACATAGATAACATAGAGGTTTAATGTGGTTCACCCAGAATGGGTTACGTCCACCATACACAGTCGTCCAATCTTTCTTATTATTCAGCAAAAAAAGTACATCAACCTTACAATGCCTTAAGCATTCCAGCCGCTTATAACATGCATTTTTAGGGAAACAAACAAAGTTGGCCTTTTTAGGTTTTTATTACAATGTCGGTTTTCATCAACGAAAAATGGCAAAAAAAAAAATTTCTCGGGGGCTGCCGCCCCCAAACCCCCACTTTTCTCGGGGGTTGCCACCCCCAAACCCCGATGAGATACATGCTGAGTGTATAGTACTTTGTTGATTAGTCACCACATTTCAATAATCTCCCACTTGGAGACTGATACTACATGACACCATTGTACATGCAACATCCACTGGATAAAACACTAGGACTCGACTGGTATAAATTCCACAATTATCAATCAAGAAGACCAATAGAAACTGATGAAGAAATTAGCTTCTCCTGTGGAACTACCTTTGTGAACATATCGGCAGGATTCTCACTTGTGTGAATCTTCTCAAGCCGTAACTGATCCTCCTCCAAAATAGTCCGGATGAAGTGGTACCTGAGCTGAATGTGCTTTGTCCTTGAATGAAAAGCAGAGTTCTTTGCAAGATGAATGGCACTCTAGCTATCAGTATACAATGGGCGATCCTCCTATGTCTAACCTAATTCCTCCAGAAAACATTGTAACCAAATCATCTCCTTGCTAGCTTCTGTAGTAGCAACATACTCAGCTTCAGTGGTTGAAAGTGCAACAACCTTTTGCAGCCTAGAAATCCAACTGACTGTAGTTCCCCCTATAGTACTCTCCATGAATCAATATCACCTGCCAGATCAAATTCAATAAATCCACTTAGAGTAGCATTAGATCCTTTGAAATATAATGCCTTCGTAGTAGTTCCTTTCAAATACCAAAGAATCCATTTCACAGCATTCCAATGTTCCATACCCGGATTACTCATAAACCTGCTCACAACTCCCACTACATGTGCAATATCTGGCCTTGTGCATACCATTGCATACATCAGACTACCAATAGCTGATGAATACGGGATGTTAGACATTTTATTAACCTCTTCCTATGCCTTTGGGCACATCTCCTTAGTCAATTTGAAATGACTAGCCAAAGGTGTACTAACTAATTTTGCATCCTACATGTTAAATCTTTTCAACACCTTCTTTATATACTCACTTTGGGACAAATTCAAGGTTCTATTTTTCCTATCCTGTGTAATCCTCATACCAAGAATTTTCTTAGCTACACCCAAATCCTTCATAGCAAATGACCTGGCTAATTTCTATTTAAGATCACTTATATGTTGCATGTTTGACCCAGCAACAAGCATATCATCAACATAAAGCAGCAGGATAATATAACTGCTATTATCAAATCTCTTAAAATATACACAATGATCAAAATGACATCTATGATAATCGTGTTCAGCCATGAAACTATCAAATTTTAAATACCATTGTCGGAGTGCTTGCTTTAGGCCATATAGACTTTTCTTCAACCTGCACACCAAGTTCTTCTTACCTTTGACCTCATATCCCTGTGGTTGCAACATGTAAATTTCCTCCTTCAGATCTCCATGGAGAAAAGTTGTTTTGACATCTAATTGTTCAATATGTAAATCATCTACAGCCACAAGACTAAGTACAGTTCTAATTGAAGTCATTTTTACAACTGGAGAAAATATTTCATCATAATCTATACCCTTTTTCTATACAAAACCTTTTACCACAAGTCTGACCTTATATCTTTTCTGAACTCCTTCCTCCTCCTTCAGCCGATAAACCCATTTGTTAGGCAAGGCTCTTTTTTCTGCAGGTAAAGGGACTAAGTCCCAAGTCTTATTTTTCATCAAGGAGTCCATCTCCTCTTTCATGCCTAGTTCCCACTGTTGTTTGGCATCTACCTGCATTGCTTCTTCATATTCTTCTGGTTCACCAGAATCCATTAATAAAATAGAATACAAAGAAGGAGAAAATATTTTAGGGGGTCTACTTGTCCTCGTAGAATGTCTAACACTTGCAGGAGTTTGTGGGACAATCTGTTGTTGCTGAGCATTAGGTACCTGTGGCATTTCATTTTCAGGAATCTCATCCAACACCACATATTCTTGTTTGTCATGTTCATGCTTCTTTTCCTACATTTGTTCTTTATACATAACCTTCTCATTGAATATAACATCTCTACTTCTAATTATTTTCTTATTTTCAAAATCCCATAACCGATAGCCATATTCATCTATCCCATATCCAATGAAGGTACATTTCTGAGATTTAGCATCAAGCTTGGTTCTGTTTTCTTTATCAACATGGACAAAAGCTTCGCAACCAAAAGTTTTTAGAAAAGAATAATTTACCTTTTTACCAGTCCATGCCTCCTCTAGAATACCACCATCCAAAGGGGTTGAAGGTCCTCTATTTATCAAATAAATAGCAGTATGTATAGCATCTACCCAAAAATGTAAGGGCAATCCAGCATGCAATCTCATGCTCCTCGCACGTTCCATGATGGTCCTATTCATTCTCTCTGACACACCATTTTCCTATGGAGTTCTTGGACCTATCTTCTACTTTCGAATCCCATTTAAGGAACAGTAATCTCCAAATGCTTTTCTGCAATACTCACCTCCATTATCCGATCTGAGACACTTCAACTTTTTTCTTGTCTCATTCTCAACCAAAGCTTTCCATTTCTTAAAAGTTTCAAAAACATCTGATTTTTGTTTTAAGAAATATACCCATGTTTTTCTAGTTGAGTCATCAATAAAAATAACATGATAACAAGAGCCACCAAGAGATGATACTTGAGCCGGTCCCCATACATCTAAATGTACAAGCTCTAACTTCTCACTCTTCTTCTCTTTCCCAACCTTGAGAAATCTGACTCTTTTCTGTTTACCATAAACACAATTTTCACAGAACTCTAAATCAATCTTCTTTAGTCCTAGCAATAGATTTTTAGAGTGAAGGATTTTCATCCCTTTCTCACTCATGTGCCCAAGCCTATGGTGCCACATTATCGAATCTGTTCCTGCAACATTTATTGTTGTTGTCCCTGCAGTAACTTTATCTGTAACAGCTAAGGTAGAGTAAGTGTTACTAGTACACAGATATAATGTGCCTACCTTCTCACCTTTAGCTACTACTAATGATCCTTTAGTGACCTTCCACATACTGTCTGAGAAGGTAACTATGCAACCTTCACTACCTAGTTGCCCTGCATAAATTAAATTTCTTCTTAAATTAGGAACATGTCTTACCTCCTGTAGAAACTAGTCATTACCATTCTGCAACTTTATCTTTATCTTTCCTTTTCCAACAATTTGACAGGGCTCATCATCATCCAAATATACCTATCCAAAATCACCTTGAACATAATCTAGAAAATATTTTCTATGGGTGTAGCATGAAATGAAGCCCCAGAATCTATTACCCAGGAATCACTAACATTATCCAAACATAAGATTAAAGCATCTTGTAAAGTATTACTTGCAATATTAGCTTCCTTACTATCATTTTCATTTTTGTCTCCTTCTTTGTTTTTCCGAGACCAACAGTCTTTCTTTAGATGACCAAGCTTTTCGCAGTACCAACAATCTTTCTTTCCTTTAGATTGAGAGCATCCTTTCTTTGACTTCCCTCATGACTTTTCATTCCCAGGGCCTTTTCCTCTTTCCTTTGATCTTCCTCTGTTCTCCACATTCAAAAAACTACTCGATGATGTTGAAGTCTCACTTGTGCTTTTCCTTCGCATTTCGTCGCTTAGGATAACACCAACAATATCATCAAATACCAAAGTATTTTTACCAGAGACAGAGTTACTTACAGCCATAACCAAGCTATTCCAGCTTTCTGGCAAAGAACATAAAATCAAGAGAGCCCTAACCTCTTCTGCAAAGGTAATTTTTACCGAAGATAATTGACTAGTAATTGTATTAAATTCATTTAAGTTCTCCACTACAGATCCTCCCTCACTCATTTTCAAATTAAACAAATGCTTCATAAGAAATACCTTATTCGAAGCCGAGGGTTTCTCATACAACTTAGCCAATGTTGCCATCAAATCTACAGTCATTTTTGCTTCTGTTATATTGAATGCTACAGATGATGCAAGGCACAATCGAATGGATCCCAATGCCTTTCTATCTAAAATGTCCCACTCTTCATCTGATATTGTGATCAGTTTCTTTGCCTTTCCTTCCAATGGCCGCCACAAATCCTTTTGATACAGGTAATCCTCCATCTGCATTTTCCATAACTGATAATTCTAGCCATTAAACTTTTCGACCTTGAATTTGGAATCCTCCATTGCTCCCACTCAAATCTGGAAGTCCTGCCAATTTACAGAAAACCTTGCTCTGATACCAATTGGTAGTGTTTCAATCAAATCCGAAGCAAATATGAACTAACAATTATATGCAGATTTAAATACAAAAGATAAAGAAATAAAACAAGACACAGATAACACATAAATTTAACGTGGTTCACCCAGAATGGGTTACGTCCACCATACACAGTCCTCCAATCTTTCTTATTATCCAGCAAAAAAAGTACATCAACCTTACAATTCCTTAAGCATCCCAGCCGCTTATAACATGCATTTTTAGGGCAACAAACAAAGTCGGCCTTTTTAGGGTTTTATTACAATGTCAGTTTTCATCAACTAAAAACAGCAAAAAAAAAAAATTTCTCGGGGGTGGTAACCCCTGCTTTTCTCAGGGGCTGCCACCCCCGAACCCCTGCCCAGGGCCCGACCTGGCCCTGGACCCCAGTGAGGATACATGCTAAGTGTATAGTACTTTGCTGATCAGTCACCACATTTCAACACACTTCTCAGTGAAGAGTCTCACTGACTACAATAAGGATAATTAAATCCAATACAATGTACTGCTCAAAATAGAATCTCTAATGTCTGGTTTAGTACCGGTTTAAGCTCAGTCATATACCTTAACCAAAACCTTTCATTGTCTACTATATCACCTCATAGAATATATCCTACAATTTCTACCACATCAAAATGACCTATAAGATCTCATACATAGATGAGTCTATACAATATACCAAGTTGGCTTTACAAAAGATAATTATATTTACAATATAGTTCACATAAACAAAACTTGTCACATGTCAGCCTGAGTGCTGGTATACTTCATTTGCCGATGTAATCTAGATGCTAGTGAAAGTGCCTATTGGTATCGGTGTCTGTCAGTGATTGTGTCTGCGACATCAGTGCATGTAGAAACCTAATGCCAGTTGGTTGCCATCAATGACAATATCAACCATATTCTCATTAGAGATTGTTCCATGAAAGATGCTTTTAGTTCATCCCATAAAGAAATAGAACATGCTAGAAAATAAGAGAACCAATCTCCGACATCACCCTTCAAAGATTGAACAAAAAACTTCATGAGAATATCTTCTTGATTTATCTCAAAATATCCCATCAAATCATAAAACTCTTGCAAATGTTGATGTGCTGATTCTGATCCTTTCCCAGTGAACTCTGGTAAATATTCCCTAACCTTAGTAGGAACAGGATTTAGGAAACCTTGAATACCATTAAAATTAAATGGTTTATATCTTTTGATAGATAACATTCTATTGTGACTTGACAGAGTTTGCGCACTTACATTTGATATTTCATAGGGATGTATAGGCAAACAATACATCTTATCACTCATTCCCCTTCTTTCCTTTAGAATCTTAAAATATTACAGTACATATCTCAAAACATACTTCACCCAATATAATACAAAATCTAGAAATGTATCACAAAAGCATGTAAAATAATCACTACTATTCCCTCTCTTAGTGATTTACTCACTTAATAGGGAGACATTTTCTACGTATGATTTTCATGAAAACACATCTGACTCATGAAAATCAAAATACCTATAGATGTTGCAATGACTAGAAATTAACCTTCTAGCTTGGAATAGTGATAGATCTGAAACTATCTCCACCTCTCCATTAGGTTCTTTTGTAGAGTTGTCATCTCTTTATAGAAGTCAAAGTTTTAAACAACTGAATTTTCTTCATAGGTCAAACTTGCTCAAAAACCGGCACTGCAACATCTTCTTATCACCATATGGCATCATATGAACTCCATCCTCAACTTGTCAGGGTACTTCATCATGAGAGCTCAAATCTGCTTCATCTCTTCTACAAATTATTTGGTTCTTCTTCAAATAATGCACACTTGTATATAGATCTTAAAGTCACCACTCACAACTTGTGAGTTATTAAAATAATCATGAAAAAGGGACAAATCTAGACAAACTTGCATTGAAAGATGAAATATGGTAGATTCTCAAGAAACATTCATGAGAATTGACTTGATTCACAAGGGACAGATTAAGAAGCTCATAACTCTATGAGGCAAAATATTTGGGTCCTATCACACGGGAGCAAAGCTCAACCATCAAACCATAGAAAAAACCAAAAAACTTTATGCAATATTTTTCCCAGTAGAGTCACCATTTTTGTTGGTACCCAAAAATGGGTTTACGCTACGGGAGGCAGAAACCAAGTTGATTCCTCAAAATACCTATGGAAATCCACTTCCAACTATCAATATCCTTCAAACTTGGACCAACTATGATAAGGATCTGCAAATCCTTCTACACTTTGGGCTCTCCAAGACCCGGGAGGGTAATTCCTTAGAAAATTTGTGATCTTTGTGCCACATTCATGAATTATGCTAAAAATAAAGCAGATAATCTCATATATTGGCTCAGTAGCAAGGAGAATGCTTAAGAATGGAAAATTCTTCAATGGTCCTCGACCTTATCTGGAGCATGAGATAATAGGACACCTCAAACATACATAAAAAATTGGAAATATGTCTTGATTATAATGATTTATGACAAACCATAAGTGAAATAGACAAGAAATTGATAACTTAATAACATTTGCTAGCATATACAAGTGCCTTACTCCATTGGGCTCTGAGTTTCTTAAACATAACTGAAAAATTGATAGAAATTTATCCAATAGCTGATTTAATATTAAATGATAATCAAATCCTAGTGCAAGCTCTATCCCTCTGTAATTTCATTCAAGCATTTTAATTAACCCCTTGGATTAAAGTGTGAGATGAAAAACTACATACATCATAACAATGCAACGAGAAAATGAAACCCTTGATCCCGTTGACTCAAAAGAAGATAAAATCATACACAGGAGAGTAAAGATTTGAAATTATATTTGTATTAACTTCAAAAGCTATCTTCTATCAAATAATTGAATACATTTCATTTATAGGAGAACCCCATTTGAAATTTGAAACTAATGACTGATAACTCAATGATGAACCACTAGTACCAAACCGATACTCAGAGGGGGGGGTGAATCAGTACAGACACAAATATAGTCCAAAACTGGTTAGACAATAAACACTCACAATGACTGATAAATAGAGATACCGGTAAAACAAAGTGCAACCAGTAGTATCCAGTATAGCTCAATCAGTCATGAACCGGTCACTCACTAAGCTTTTCTCTTAGCTCAATACCACATTATCATAATATTCACATGCATGAACTAGTAGACTTTAACTATCAAATCTTCACAACAATGAGTTCAATATGTTTTATAGACAGGCATAAAACATAGAACCTTCATGTGCATAACAAATAAAACAAAGCATCACAAGACAAAAAGCATTTCACATGACACACATATTTTTCATGTGGAAACCCAACTGGGAAAAACCACGGTGGGGATGAATACCCACAAGCTACTTTTTGAACTCTTTAGAAGTCCATTCTATTATGAGCCTTGTCCAGTTAAGAACATTACAATAGGTTCTGGTAGGAACTGATCCTATTAGGGATCACCCGGTTAAGGGTTAAACCCGATAGGGTCACCTTGTTAGAGGATTTTAAGAACTCAATAGCTGAAAGCATCTCCTAAGCTTCTCTAGCTTCTCAAAATTCATTAGCTTTGAGTTACCCAGTTAAGGGATTTATAGCAAGCTGGTTAAGACCACCTGATTTAAGGGATTTTGAATCAAGCCAGTTAAGGCTACCCTGTTAGGGCTTTTATAACTGTTGAAGTGGTTAGAGATCAACAGGTATTACAATGGTCTGTTAAGAGCACTTAATACTAATACAAATCCATTTAGGCTCTTCTTTTCCTTTTGCACATACACTTTGTAGGTATCTCTTCTCTCCTATGGTCTGGCAAGAATCTTGTATCACTTTCATTGGATACACACTCACAACTTTTTCCAACAACTTCAGACAGAAACCTAACATCGACCTTATAGGGAACATACAAGTTGGTAGCAAAACCTTAAACCCTAAACCTGTTAGGTTGAGCAATTCGAACGGTTTGATCCTGACCGTTGAAACATACTACATTAAAT
Source organism: Cryptomeria japonica (assembly GCF_030272615.1). Taxonomy (NCBI): domain Eukaryota; kingdom Viridiplantae; phylum Streptophyta; class Pinopsida; order Cupressales; family Cupressaceae; genus Cryptomeria; species Cryptomeria japonica. Next base: position 627,570,384 of record NC_081412.1, read on the forward strand.
GTACCAGTCTTGAGTCAATCTCAAGACATTCTCCATCATCCATTATCCACCATTTTCATAGTAGCTGATAACCCATCAAGCGTTATCACCATTTGATAGACTTTGCACATTCCTGAGGTAGATAGGAATAGTCTTCTTCATGCAAGATCCTTCATGTGCACAGAGCTTACATGGCAACACGATCTATCCTCCATCATACTACTAACTCATCACACGAAGATCACCGATTGAGTCACTCAGACTTGAGATACTCTAACTAGAAACCTCGAAGTGGAAGCTACCTTACCAACCGGTAGTCATACAGTGCTTCCATGTGCCAGTTCCCATAACTACATGCTAGTTCACTTTGAACAAATGTGCCACTTCACTTTGGCATATACCAGTTCACACATATGTCGGTACCTCTTTCTTCACTTATCTCATGTGCTGGTTCACACTATGTCTCATATTGACATCAATGACAACATACAATATCATTATGTCTTCATGCCAGTTTAAATAAGGCTCATGCTAGTTCACATAATGCTCATGCCAGTTCACATAATGCTCATGTCGATTCACATAATGCCAACAATCTCCCCCTTTGGCATTGATGGCAATATACAAAAGATATCTTCTCTGCTTCACATCTTCTCCCCATTTGCTGCAAATATCTTTTCACTTCACTTCTTCTCCCCCTTTGACAACAATGCCAAAGTGGAGGTACAATCATCACTATTTCCTCATGCTACTCCCCCTAAGGAGTAGCATCCTTAAACACACCAATCAACCAAAGATTTGTCTATCTAGTACTTGACTGATGTGGAACAACCACTTTTAGTTCATCTCCTGAAGGGGCAATACCCCTAGTTCACCTCTCAAATGCACAAATCTTGTCTTTGGGAGAGGCTTGGTGAATATGTCTCCTAACTGCTCCTTATTGGACACATGCTCCAATGCAATCTCTTTATTCTGAACCTTTTCCCTCAAGAAATGATACTTAAGCTCAAAATGCTTGGTTCTAGAATGTAAAACCAGATTCTTTGATATATTGATAGCACTTGTGTTATCACAAAATATACTTACTGGTTTAGATATAGGGATCTTGAAGCCTTCCAGTACATGCTTCATCCAGATTGTCTGAGTGTAGTTCATGAAAGCTGCAACATACTCCGCTTCCGCTATAGACTGAAAGATGCAACTCTATTTTTTACTCATCCATGAGACCAATCTACCACTGAGAAAGAATGCACCACCAGTTGTGCTCTTCCGATCATCCACATTACCGACCCAATCAACATCTATGAATACTTTCAGATTGAAATTATTGCTGTATGGGTACCATAATCCATAGTCAATTGTTCCCTTCAGATACCTAAGAGTCTGCTTGACTGCATCAAGTGAGATTCTCTTGGACTCTTTTGGAACCTTGCAGTGATGCCAACTACATGTGCAATATCTAGTTTGCTATGCACTACATAATGCAACTTACCAATCATTGATCGGTATTCCTTCTCATCAACCAGTGTGGAATCATCTTCCTTTGTCAATTTGCAACCAGTCACCATCGGTGTACCAACCGGTTTGCTATCTTCCATGCCAAAAGTCTTCAACATCTCTTTGACATATTTGGACTGAGTGATGAAGATTCCATCTTTCATCTGCTGGATCTGCAGTCCAATGAAGAACTTAATCTCCCTTATAAGTGACATTTCAAACTCTTTCTTCATCTCATCAGCAAACTCATGACTCATCTTGTCATCTCCACCAAAGATGATGTCATCAACAAAAACTTCATAGATCAGGATCTGATCTTCTTCAGACTTCAAGTAGATATTGCTATCTTCACTTGTTCTCTCAAATCCAATCTTCACAAGATGGGAATGTAGGTGCTCATACCATGCCCTAGGTGCTTGCTTTAGACCATATAATGCTTTTTGTAGCCTACATACCATGTCACTATCTCCAAATAGGGTAAACCCATCTGGTTGTTCAATATATATCTTCTCTTCAAGTACACCATTTAGGAATGCAGATTTTACATCCATTTGATATACCTTGAATCTCTTAAAAGTTGCATATGCAAGAATCATACGAACTCCTTCCAATCTGGCTACAGGAGCAAAGGTTTCCCCATAGTCTTTACCTTCTTCTTGAGCATATCCTTTGCATACCAGTTTGGCTTTATTCCTAATCACTGTGCCATCCTCATTCAACTTATTTCTAAACACCCATTTGGTGCCAATGACATTTTTATGCTCTGGTCTAGGTACCAAGGACCATGTACCATTTTTCTCTATCTGGTCAAGTTCTTCTCCCATTGCCTTGATCTAGTCTTCATCATTATGAGCCTCTTTGAATGATTTAGGCTCAAATTTAGAGATCATACATAAGTTTTCTCTGATCTTTCTTCTGGTAAGGATTCTTGCATCCTTATCACCTATGATCTGCTTGGGATCATGATTCAACTTGACATACCAAAGAATGGTCTTAATTGGTTCTTCTTGCTTTTCTTCTTCATCCTTATCTTCATCAGTACCAATATTCACTGGTTCAGGAACACTATTACTGGTGCTCGGTTGACTGACAACCGGTTCCCAGAAGGTTGCAACTGGTTCATTTACAACTTGCTCCCTGCCAATTTTCTCAGTCTTCTCAGAGGATTCATCAACTCTTACATTGATGCTTTCCATAATTCTCTAAGTCCTATTGTTGTAGCACTTGAAAGCTTTACTCTTGGTGGAATATCCTAGAAATATTCCTTCATCACATTTAGCTTCAAATTTGCCCTAATGTTCACTCCTCTTGATGTAACATTTGTTACCAAAGACCTTAAAATAGTTTACCATAGGGGTCTTACCAGTCCAATACTCATAAGGAGTTTTGTCCTTGCCCTTTTTGATGAGTACCTGGTTCATAGTGTAAACTGTAGTGCTCACTGCTTCTTTCCAAAAGGTGTGAGCAACCTTTCCTTGGATCAACATAGTTCTAGATACTTCAACCATAGTCTAGTTATTCCTCTCTACTAGGCCATTCTGCTATGGAGTCTGGGGGGTAGACAACTATCTCTTGATGCCAAATTCTTCATAGTACTTGTTGAATTCACTGGAAGTGAATTCCCCTCCTTGATCAATTTTGAGACACTTGATCCTTTTACCGCTTTCCTTTTCCACTAATGCTCTGAAAGCTTTGAATTTCTCAAAAGCTTCAGACTTGTCTTTCAAGAATGTGACCCACATCATTCTTGAGTAGTCATCAGTGAGAATCATGAAGTACCTATCACCTTGCACACTTCTAGTTGTCATAGGACCACATAAATCAGTATGCACAAGATCAAGCAAGTTGTCAGCAGTGAAAGATTTACCTTTAAAAGTTGAGGAAGACATTTTCCCCAATTGACATTCTCTACACAAGGTATTATCCGGTTTTCTCAGCACTGGCAACCCTCTAACTACCTTGATCTTACTAGCCTTCACAATGTTGTCAAATTTCACATGGCAGAATCTCCTATGCCATATCCAGCTATCATCAAGCTTAGCCATAAGACATGTACTTATATTAGCATTTAGATGAAATAGGTTACCTTTAGTCTGCATGTCGGTGGCTACCAATTTACCATCTTTATCTTTGATTCTACAAACTCCATTCTTGAATTGCAGAGTGAGTCCACTATCATTTAACTGGGCAACACTTAGAAGGTTATGTCTGAGACCATCAACCCAATACACATTGTCAGCACTACTCTTTCCATTCAAGGAGATAGACCCTCTGCCTTTGACCATGCATGGTGCATCATTGCCAAAGTGAACCACACCACCATCATACTCTTCTAATGATAGAAACTTGCTCTGATCACCAATCATATGGTGAGAGCAGCCACTGTCAATGATCCACTCATTGGAATCATCAAACCAGGAGACAAGAGCCTTTTTGTTTGTCACATCTTTTTTTACAGCAACGAACACAATGTCTTCGTTCTCTTCATCTTCTGATTCCTCATCTATGACACCTTCATCTACTACCACAAAACAATTTCTCCATTTTCCTCCTTTGAATTTCTTGAACCTTTCTGGTTTGTCCTTGTTGTCACTATTAGGAGAAACATTTCAAAGGTAGCTTACCTTTGTATTTACCAGTTCCTTTTGGGAATCTCCTGGCTAGAAGAGCTTCAAATTCCATCAGAAACTCTTCATCCTTCATCTCTCTATTCTGACTAGGTTCCCAACTAGTGCTAGCCTCTTTTCCTTTTCTGGATGGTATAGCAGAAGCTTTAAAAGCTGATTCTAACTTTTGAACACTACCATCAAAGCTATTTAGCTCATAGGCTATCAACTTGGCTATGATGGAGTCCAAGGATGCCTTAGACTTGTCTATTGATCTCAGCTCCTGAATAGTAGCAACCCTTATTGCATAGACTAGCAACAGGGATCTCAGGACTTTACTTACCATAGTGGAATCTTCTATTTTTCCACCTGCACTCTTTATTTCTCCAACAACTATTTTGATTCTTATTCCATACTACTGAATGGTCTCTCCTTCAACCATTCCCATGTCTTCAAACTTTCCTCTCAAGCTCTCTTCCTTATCCTATTTTACATGCTCATCACCATCATAGATATTTTCAAGAGCATCCCATACTTCTTTGGGATTTGCCTTGTCCTAAACATCAATAAACTCAATGTCAAATAGACTACTGATGAGGGCTTCCATGACTTGCCCATTTTCTTGTATCTCTCTCTTTTGGTCATCGGTGAGAGTACTGGTAGGAACAACATATACATTTTCAACATAACTCCAGTGTTGAACACCTATGCTTTTGATGAATATCTTCATCATGTCTTTCCATATACCAAAGTTTTTCCTGTTGAACTTTGGACCTTCCCTCTTCATCATTTGGCTAAGATCTTTTCCTCAAGCAATTAAGCTTACAACATAGAGGACCTAGAGGGTTCTAATACCAATTGATAACTCAATGATGAACCACTAGTACCAAACTAGTACTAAGAGGGGGGGTGAATCAGTACAGACACAAATATAGTCCAAAACCAGTTAGACAACAAACACTCAAAATGACTGATAAACAAAGATACCAGTAAAACAGAGTGCAACTGGTAGCATCTAGTATAGCTCAATCAGTCATGAACCAGTCACTCACTAAGCTTTTCTCTTAGCTCAATACCACATTATCATAATATTCACATGCATGAACTAGTAGACTTTAACTATCAAATCTTCACAATAGTGAGTTCAATATGTTTTATAGATAGGCATAAAACATAGAACCTTCATGTGCATAACAAATAAAACAAAGCATCACAAGACAAAAAGTATTTCACATGACACACATATTTTTCATGTGGAAACCCAATTGGGAAAAACCACGGTGGGGATGAATACCCACAAGTTGCTTTTTTAACTCTTTAGAAGTCCGCTCTGTTAGGAGCCTTGTCCGGTTAAGAACATTACAATAGGTTCTGGTAGGAACTGATCCTATTAGGGATCACCTGGTTAAGGGATACTCGGTTAAGGGTTAAACCTGGTAGGGTCACTTTGTTAGAGGATTTTAAGAACTCAATAGCTAAAAGGATCTCCTAAGCTTCTCTAGCTTCTCAAAAATCATTAGCTTCGAGTTATCTGGTTAAGGGATTTATAGCAAGCCGGTTAAGACCACCCAATTTAAGGGATTTTGAATCAAGCTAGTTAAGGCTACCCTGTTAGGGGATTTTACAACTGTTGAAGTGGTTAGAGATCAACAAGTATTACAATGATTTGTTAACAACACTTAATACTAATACAAATCTATTTAGGCTCTTCTTTTCCTTCTGCACATACACTTTGCAAGTATCTCTTCTCTCCTATGGTCTGGCAAGAATCTTGTATCACTTTTATTAGATACACACTCACAACTTTTGCCAACAACTTCAGATAGAAACCTAACATCAACCTTATAGGGAACATACATGTTGGTAGCAAAACCTTAAACCCTAAACCTGTTAGGTTGAGCAATTCAAATAGTTCTATCCTAACCATTGAAACATATTGCATTAAATGCACCAGTCTTGAGTCAATCTCAAGACATTCTCCATCATCCATTATCCACCATTTTCATGGTGGCTGATAACCCATCATGCGTTATCACTATTTGATAGACTTCACACATTCCTGAGGTAGATAGGAATAGTCTTCTTCATGCAAGATCCTTCACGCACATAGAGCTTACGTGGAAACATGATCTGTCCTCCATCATACTGCTAACTCATCACACAAAGATCACCGATTGAGTCACTCAGACTTGAGATACTCCAACTGAAAACTCTGAAGTGGAAGCTACCTTACCAACTAGTAGTCATACAGTACTTCCATGTGCTGGTTCCCATAACTGCATGCCAGTTCACTTTGAACAAATGTGCCACTTCACTTTGGCATATATCGGTTCACACATATGCTAGTACCTCTTTCTTCACTTATCTCATGTGCCGGTTCACACTATGTCTCATATTAACATCAATGACAACATACAATATCATTATGTCTTCATGATAGTTTACATAAGGCTCATGCTAGTTCACATAATGCTCATGCCGGTTCACATAATGCCAACAATGACTATCTTCTATTTTGCTCTACAAAATGACATTACAATTCTCTAGTATTCACTCATGACTTCTCAAAATTGGAACCTAATCCTACCGACTAGACCTACACAAAAAGATTTTGGAACCCTTTCTAATGGCCCTGGTTTCCCTTTTATAGAAAACAAGGGAGAAAACAAGCTCTAGGCCAATAGACATATTTAATTAGGATGATTAAACATACCTGAAGTTTGTTACAACAATATTCCACCCAGAAGAAAGTTATAACCAATATCAAAATCTGTGGCCGCTTCTCTAAAATTCATGATGTATATTACTACCAGTGTTGTTGTTTTGGTTCAAAAAGATATCCACCACTAGAAGACAAAAATAGTTATATCAAACTATTTACAACCCTTATTCATCATTTAGATACATCCTACTCTATCCATTGTATTCTTCATCAAATGGCCATTCATAACTCATGACTTCATTAGCTTCAGCTCTGTATGGAGTGTATTTAATGGCTACTTGATTTGCCTCTCTTTTAAAATATTCAGAAGATGACCCCTTGGCAATTATTTTGTCCATGCTCTCCTCCAGCATATCCATGTTCAACCCTTCACATATTAACTCTACTTGGGTACTAATGACTCTCTTTTCCTCCTCTTTCCAAAATTGTAGATGCTTGACTACCCCATTTTCATCCTTAATATCTAGAAAAAGAGTTTCACTCAACTCATTAAAATTTCTCATCAGCTCCCTTATCTTTCTTTCTATATTTTCTAGCAAAATTTGGGCCTCCTGCATTGATTTTACCAACAAATAAATTGGTTGGAGTGTAGGTGGCCTCTCAGCATGATACTTGGAAGCCATAGACATTATTCTAAGTTTGTTTCCCCTTTGTAACCATTTTGTGAACAAGGGAAGCTCCATCTCTTTATCATCATCATATTTTTGAATAGCATTAAATAATAAAGAATACAAGCCATGAATGATGTTAATTCTACTATCAACCTTTTCATTTAAATGAGTTAGCACTAAGATAACTATCTCTTTTTGTTGCCAGAGTGATTGATCTTTTGATTCCTTCAACTTATTTTCTAATTCAATAATCTTCTCCAAGAGTTGAGATTGAGTTGGATCAATAGATCTATTGGCTCCAGGCTCCTCATCATCATATGGTACCAATGATATATTGGGGACATCAACATTGATATCAAGTTGAACTACTTCTTCTTCATGGATAACAAGTGATGAGCTGAATGTTGATGGTGTTGATGTCCCTATAAATGTAGAAGAGGAGACTCTTACCTATCCTTGCTCAAGGAGTTGCACTCTCATTTGAAACTCTACACACCTCAGTTGAACTACATTGTAATCACTGAAAATCTTGTCAAATTTTCTCATTAACTCTACCTTTTCCAAGGCTTCTCTCTTTGAAGTTTCATGAGCCAATTTGGCAACATCAACATTCAACTTTGTAGCCTCCACACTTGATGTCTCAAATTCTATCTTTACAATAAGGCCTCCCCTTAAGTTGGGATTTATGTCACTAATGTTAGGGTTTCTAGGTCCTTCCTCTAATGCCCATATTGCCAAGGTTGCATAATCATCTACAAACTTCAATCCTTTCAATGCCAACCTTGCTTCTTCCTTTGAACTAAATTGTGGGCCCTTTTATTTTCTAATTGCATCAAAGGCCACTGCATCTACTATATCCCATGCTAGTAAAATTAGAACTCAAGTCTAACTTACAATCATCATGCCCTCATCTACAGTGATTCTCTTGAACTCTTCCATCATCTCACTCTTAACTTCTTCCTGATTCTCATGTTTAGACCTTTCTGGCCTCCGAGATTTTCTCTCAATAGTTCTCTTCTTAAATTCTTCAATTTTCATCTTCCACACTAATTGCAAAAAGGTTGGGCTTCTCAAAAAAAGCATCATCCTCAACAAACTATTCACTTGCCTCCTTACTGTTGGCATATGCACACTTCAATGAGACATTATAGGTGATTGAAGGTTTTGTCATTGATGACAACCTTACAATCCTATGGCACTGGCAAGGCATTACACTACACCAACACTAGCAAGATCAGACTCTACACCGGCACTCTGACCATCGGCATCGATAGAGAAATGAAGTATACCGACACTGAGGCCGACAGGATTTTTGTTATATTATATTTTATTTATTATTGTAAAATCTTTGTAAGTCGACTTGGCAAGTTGTAAAATGACTCTTATATATAAAAGAGATCATTCTAGACATTTTGAACAGAGTAAGTGAAGCAATAAGAGAAAGATATTAGGCAGACCTATTATGCAAAATATAGGTTAAGGTTTTATGTAAAGAACAAAGCATAAACTGGTACTGGATCTGGCATTATAGATGCTATTGTAAAGCAGTACAAGACAATTGGATTTGTATAATGCCATTGTAAGTCAGTGAGACTTCCCATTTTATGTTTGAGCAGTGAGCTTTAGGTAGTTGGCCTTCCTGCATGTGCAGACCCCTCTTGTAGCAGTAATATTCTCTTATTGGCCAGTAAGTGAATATTGTGGGTCACAAATCCCACCAACATTTTTCCCACACCGGGTTTCCTCATTAAATCATTGTGTCATGGTGTGCTTTTCATGTGGATGCTTTTAATTCTGTTTATTGCTTTATTTCTTGCATACCGGTACATTGTTATAATATGTTCTACATGTTTTAAGTTAAGAAATTCTATTCACCAGTTAGATAGTGATTCACCCTCCCCCTCTTAGTATATGTGGGAATCCTAACAATTGGTATCAGAGCTTGGTCCTCTATTTTCATAAGCCTAATAGCTTGAGGAAGATCTTGACACCAGTAGATATGGAAAATTTGATGAAGCAACTTGAAGGAGCTCTCTCAGGCTATGATACAGAAAAATTGAAAAATATCAAACTAGAAGATGATCTAAAGGCAGCTCATGATATCATTCAAGAACTTCAATAAAATCTTACCATTGCAAGAAATAAGAGAAGAGAACTTTGTGAAAAGATGCAAAATGAGAATGATGAAAAGGAATCACTTAATGATCAGATAAGCAAGCTGAAACAAGAGAACATGACAATGAAGAATGAGATGCAAGATATGACTATGAGATTTTGTAAAGAAATTGAGGATAGGAAAAAGAATGAAGAAGAATTGACCAGAAGACTAAGTGATGCAGCAAATGAGAACACAAGACTTAGCTATGAAAATGATTTATTGAAGACAGATCTGATGCACACTCAGAATGACTCCAATTAACTAATGAGGCAAAAAGAAGTCTTAGAAAGAGAACTAGAAACTACAAATCAACATAAAGAAAAATTCAAAAAAGGTCAGAGGAACTTGGCACCTTGCTGAAGAATAAAAAACCTAAGGGTGACACTTCTTGAATTGGCTTTGAAGTTGGTGAAAGCTCTGGTACTGCAAATACTCAGGATCATAGCAAACTGGTAAGGCAACCTAATACTTATAAATTCAATGGAAAATGCTTTAACTGTAATAAGTATGGTCATAGAGAAAATGAATGTAGATCTAGAAATTATTAAAATATCAACACACCCATTGGTCAATGTTTAAAATACAACAAAATTGGTCACAACTCTGAAAATTGCAGAATGAATGTGAGATGTTATGTTTGTGGAAGATTTGGACATTTATCTAATCAATGTAGAACACAAACCGACATAGGTTATGGAAAAGCTATTCAAAAGAATAATGTCGTTTGTTATGCATGTAACAAGATTGGGCATATTGCAAAATTCTGTAGAAGTAAAGGATCACCAATAGATAACAAAAGTTCTTGCTTGAAATGGAAAGAAAAAGTTGAAGAGGTAAAACAAGAATTCTCAAAACAGTGGATTAGAAAAGCTGATCTAAATGTTGGGAATACTCCTCCACCAGTAGAACCGAGTCTTACTCCACCGGTAGAACTGATTATTACTCCACCGGAAGGACAGAGTAGTGCTCCACTGGCAGGAAGTTCTTCATCAAATTGAAGAAAGTTTCCTTGAGGGTTTGGCAATCTAATGACACATGTGCTATTATTCCCTCGGTTAGAGATGAGAAGTTGAAAATTACTTCATTACCGATAGACAATGTTAAGTGAATACTTAATTGGCATGCATTAAATGTGGTAGATGGCAAATAAACATTATAAATTTGTGGTTTTGGCTCCATTTCACTTCACCGAGATTTCAAACATTTGAAGAGCACGACATTTGCAGAGCTAAGGGATTTCAAGCAAAGAGGTGAAGCACTTCAAACAATCAATCTATCCAAAGGAAGAAAAAGGTATTTATCATCATGGCATCCACCTCTGCACTTGAATATATAGCAAACCCTACTGTAGTCGAGGTTATAAAATGCCCTAGGCCCATGTTTCAACTAGTTCCTGAGGTAGCAAAGAAAGATGACATTGTAGGTTCTTTTTATCAAATTCCAAAAGGAGTTGTTTATGCTGAAGACCCTAGAATTGACATTCATTGTAACGTAGAGGAATTAGGAGATGAAGAGATCAAAACAATGTATAAATCTATCATATGTGATAATTTCAGAAATGTAAAACCGAAACATAAAATCATTGAAACCCTAGGATTTATTGAAATCCTTTGCATTCCTAAATTTCCCAAGGATGTGATTAGGATAGTATTAAGCAGGGTACATGGTGAATTTTTCTGGTTAGATGCAATTCACAAAATTACCAAGGAAGTTGTGAAAGTTGTCACAGGGTTACCATCCACTGGTAAAAGACCAGACATGACTAAAAAGGTCTCCAATGACCTAGTAATAAACTTAACTAGTGCAACATCCGACAGAAGGTCCTTGAGGGTGTTGTTCACCAAAAGTGATAACCCAAGACACCTGTAAATCTATCTATGAGATAGCCAATCTCAATCAATGAAACACTTCAGGGCTGGGACAACATAACATAGGATCCTAATGATCCTCCTGCACTTCAGGTTCTGCTAGACCTAGGGGGGGACACCCTTTTGATGCATTAAATACAACAATCACAAACATAAGACTGCATCAACAATGAGCAGACAAACCATTCCACAAGCTCACCAAATTAGGTAACATGTACAGATGGGCTGGATCTTATACAAATAATAGGTGAAATAGAGCTTTGGAAGGATAGAACATTAACCCCTAAACATAAAGGGAAATAGATTTATCTTTTAAAATGTATATCTAAGACCATTCCCAAATCTGTCAAAGACTAGTGCCTTGTTCATTGGGTAGCAGAGTCACTCACAGAACTACAAATATGAATCATAGATGCAAGTTTGTTTTCCTTAAACAAGATATTCATGCATCAATACCTTATATTAATGCACTATTTGATTCATTTACAAATTCATCAGATCTAGATACACATTTCATCATTCATGACTGACTACAGAATTTAAAACCTTCCTTGAAGGATACCTATAAACAGTCACACAATTTCCTTAAAATTGACAAATCTTCATCCTCCTTAAGGATTCAATTTATGATAATGAAATGCATACTTAGAGACAATACTGTGAGGAATTTACTCATGCCTGACACAAGCAAGACCTGCAACTAAAATCACATTTACAACAATGAATTGCAATCTCTGTACCTTGAAACCAAATAGAAGCATTCACAAATCTGGGTCATGATATTCAGAAAATGGAAGCCATCAAATCTGGAACATTTTTCAAATTTCTGGAACCGTTACAATTGAGAAGAATTGGGAATAAAAGGGAGAGGGAACCAAATCAAATCTGCAATTGAATTGCCAAGTGTCTCCTCTCTAACTGAATTTTGTTCCCATGGAAATTGGCTCCAAAATATCCCACATTTGTCAAAATTGACCTCATAATCAGATTCCTCACTCTGAGAGCTTTCCAGCGATATATAATACTTTATATTTTGGCCAAAATTTAGACCCTGGGCGAATTAATTCCCATTTGTGCTCAGTCATTTAAATATTTCGAATTTTAATATAGTCAGAACTATATCATTTTTTCATTTTAATTTTGATTTTTGCCTCCATTTGTGCTCTGACGCCTTGCCACATGGCGGCCTGTGATTGGTCGATGGGGTTGATCGGATGCCACTTGGGCTGACACCTCATCACCGCCACGTCATCTGCTTCGTCACTGCCACTTGGCCGCCACGTCATCACCACTGGACAGCCACCTGTGCACCAACTGTGTGCCACCTCACCGGGACCCGCCTGCTAGACTGCCACCTATCACGGCACGTGGATGGCTCTCGTTCACTTTCACTATTTCGCAGGGTGTAACTCGCGTGCATCTTCCTTTCGCAAAATAGCGTGCACCGTTGATCCATTTCGAACTTGCTCACTCATTAACCCGACCTTTCTCTGCAAAATTTTGCAGGTCTCCCTCGAGAAGCATTCTTGCGTGGGGTCCACTTAGTCACCATCCAGTCAACTCCTCTGTCGCCTCAGGATCCATGCTCACGCGTGGGCCCACCTTGGGCACCATCGAGCACCATCCATCAAAAGGCTTTAAGGCTTTGACATTATAGTATGGTGGAGTCTTATATTTAAATACCAAAAAGTTACACTTCCCAGCCAATGTGGGATTAAAACATTAAGCCTGGGACTGCATTTTGGAGGTTTTTGAGACTTGCTAATGGCGTTTTCCAGATTCGTTTGCATTGCTTGGAAGTTTATAAAACATCTGAAACTCCATTCCACACAGCTGCACCTCACATCATTGCATATGGTTGGGTTTTCCAATTTCTTTTCAATACCACAAAGAGGCGATGGCAAAGTCATGTCGCTGCTATGTTTGTTTGATGATATTGTTGCTGGTAACCATATTGTGAATCTCCCTATTTGAAATGCATTATCTACTATCTAAATGGGGGGGGATCCATCATTCCATATTTAGTGCTGGTTGCATTCATTGAAAGTTCCAAGTGCTAAGAGACCACGCAGAGGAGAGGATTGGGGACAAAACACTTTCCATTTGCATTTTATAAAATCCAATGTGCCCAATCCATGCTACTGCTGGAAGACTTCAACCTGCCCAGTCTCTGGCCATCATGAGAGACTAAACTATCATTATTCTTGTTTTAATGGCTTTTCATTAAGCTCATGCAAGAGGAGAGGATATTAGCCTTGCCAATGTGCATTCGTTGGAGTTCCATTGAAAACTTAACCACACCCATCCACGCAGGGGCTGCCATTAAGTGTTTGCATTTAATTGAAAGCTTCTACATTTTAAACTTCACTCCACGTAAAGGGAGGCTGCTGGTAGAGGCAATTTCATTTGGTTAAAAGCTGCCCCCCAAAACTCCACACAAAGGATTAAATTGCTGTTTGTATTGGCTGGAGTTTTAAAATACACTCCCAAACATCACACACAACAAGGAGAATGCTGGGAAGGTTGTGGAATTTGGCTTTCAACCTCCCAAATTACATTTGGTTGAAAGGTTTGATAAATTTCCACATGCCAATGCATTTGGTTTAAAACTTTTAAATGGTCTTCTCAACACCATGGCTGCCAAGTGCATTTGCATCAAAACATGCCAGCTTTATTTAATTTGAAAACCTTTCAATTTTCCACATACCAATTCGCATTTGGTATTGGAGTTTCTCTTCTCTCTCATTGTCCGACTGGTGAATTGCATTCGAGCCAATATGGATACACATATTGCTGGGGAAAAAGAACATTTCACCATTAAAATTAAAGCACAGGCATGAGCCAGGTCGGGCCCCAAAGTGGGTCCGACTAAAAAAAATTTCATTTTCAAGCTACTGGCCTCTGGAATATCTTAGGAACCTCAAACATACCTTTGGAATCGATCGGCACCATTTTCGGATCATAAAATTGCATTTTGCAACTTTTAGGCAATTACGCCACATTTTTCGCATTTAATCGCGAAGACGTAATTTTCAAACCTGTCAAAACACCTTTCTGGAGCTCGCCATCTGACAAGAATGTACTTTGATATACAAGGATGACATCTACCAAACGGTTTCTCAAGACGAGTCCCGAGTGAAGAGATATTAATTTCCGAAAATGGCCAATTGGCTTTGTCGACACTGCAGACCTGATGAAGTCAATGTTCTGGCAACACATGATGCCTTTCTCAAAAATATCAAACGACCTCCGTAGGCCCTCAAATTTGGAACATAGGTACCTTTAAGTACATATTAAATCTTTGAATTCTCAGTTTGATCACCAGACTGATAGGATGCAAACGGCGCACTCACAAAAATGGCTATATTAACTGATATAACACTGGAAGTGCGGATAACTGAATTTGATGGCAAAATGAATCCTTTTGAAAACCGATCAAACGGATTGATAAAGGCTTGAAATTTGAAATGTAGCTCACCATTCATACCAACATTAGCCCGGAACAAACATTCTAACATGACATTCACCGGGACATTTTTACACTTGTGCAAACCTCACAAACTACAAATGGATTTGGCTATGAAAACGGAGCAAACGGATTCGTTAGGACTTGAAATTTTGTAGGTTGACTCACATTTATGCATAGAATTGAATTCACTTTGAATTTCTTCATGATGATCAATAGGGCAAAAGATATAATCACTCAAAGTAGGCTACTTAATAAAATTTGCACTTGTGCCTAGAATGCACTTTCAGGTCACCCCTCAAAACGGGTACTTGATAAACTTCTCTAAACTGAATTCTGAAAGTTGCAACACACTAAATAGGCCAAATGAAAGGTGTAGTACATGAATCCGAGCCTTACCCTCTGAAAATCAACCAGCTCTATTTTACCCCCTTGCTAACTAGGTCATTCAAATTGACTCGTTTAGGTGCCTTTCTGACATACTGAGCAAAATTGTGAAATAGGCCTATAAACTTGACTCAGTTTTAAATATTCCCAACAGTGGCTCTGACTGGGGATGGTTGATTGCAAGATCAACACAAGAATCCAGATATCTTTGGTTAAGCAGACCACCCAAAAGACGGGTCATTCTTCTCTCAATTCTTCTCTTCTCAAAACAGGGCTTCCTTATTCTACCCAAACAGCAGGGCACTTTATTGAAAACCACACAACCGAAAGCAAAGCAACTATACAAAATATACAACTTATCAATGGCCCCGGGCCATCAAAACTGAAATCAATTCTTACCTCTGTCAAACACTTGATTTTCATTTCCACTAACCGGAGGTGAGTTGAGATCATCATTCCAATCTGCCTGATCAAAAACACTTCTACTTCTAATCAGCTGGTCACATAAAACATAATCAGTAGCATGTTCATAATCAATCAATCTTTGGAAACCAAACGAATGCTGAGCGTGCTGATCACCAGGTGACATAAGAGTGCCATACTCTTTACCACTCTTTCCCAGCTGAAATGAAAAGTGGCCTAACTTATTCTGAAAGTTGAAAACATCAGGCACATCTCTATTGCTAGTTTGCTCAAATGATAAACACTCTTCCACAATGATGGCTTGCAAACTAGAGAGGAAAACTTCCTCATAACATGACTGCAATTCCTCTTGCTGATCACAATTCCTATCAGCACTTTGCACACATGAAAATACATGATTGTCACTTGTCAATGGTTCATTTCCCACTTGTAAATATGAGAAAACTACTTCAAATTTGTCATTCTTTTTAACAGCAAGATCCACACAATGCATACCAAAATCTGAGTTCATATCAACATATGAATCTACATTATCACACCTATCAAGCATATATGCATCTTCATCTTGTTCATCACTCAAATCAAAAATAGGGAAAGAATCAATAGCATATGTATCATACTTCACACCCTCAAAAACATCATCAATATCTAAACAAGTACTGGTTGGGCATGAGAGATTGGGCACATTTTTGGATGCATACCTTTGAAAATCAGCAGCTAAGAGCTTTGAAATTTGTTCACTACTTAGTGAACCTTCTTCATTTCCATTTTTCTTGGCTTTATCCTCTGAGCTGTAAACATTCTCCCAATCTGATAAAGGTATTAAATCAACAGTGCTCATGTCTCTATGCACATTTGTTTCATCATTACAACAACTCACATCTGCATCATAACCTTTATCATGCTGCTCATAAAGTGTTGCTATATGTTGCAACATAGTTTTATAACTGGGGTTGCAAACATTTTGTGGATTGAACTTAACAACAAGGTGACCCATATCATTAAAATCTGAAACCTCAACGGGCTCATGAATACTCGAACAATTACTTATTTTGTCAAAAATTTCTTCTTGCTCTGAATACACATCTAAACTGTCATGCTAAGAATAAGAATCATCTTCAGCATCATAGGAGGCATACCCACTCACGGATTCATCTCCCTCACTGTCCTCAATCTTGTGTACATTTTCAGATTTAATTGCTTCAATCTTATCTATCCATTCTTTAATACATGCAACACTCTCTTCTCTCAAGATAGTAGACCAATTAATTGAGTCAAGCTCACCAAGTTCTAAAAATAATTCAATCAAAACAAACTCATGGGGTCTAGCATCAGCTAGAAATTCATTTAATGCAGCTATGAATCTTTTATAAAAAATACATGATGACTCTTCCTCTTTTCTTTTCCCTATTTTCTTTCTTAAAAATCAGATGAATTTCTCTCAGATCTTTTGAAGACATACTGCAATCTCTTTATCAATCTCTTTCAGATTTGATAGAGGATTTGGAGATCTAGGAACTACATCTAGATCCATCGGGTTCAAAACATCTACTGAACCACTATCATAACCATGCATCTCACTGTTTTACAAATTCTTTTCAAAATACAAGCAGTCACTACATTTCAGAATCATACACACTTCTCATCATATCTCTGACTGAAAACTTATTTCAATGAAGTATGTAAATTGTAAATCTCTTTTCCTTTCAATGGTGACCTTTTCACCTTACAAGGAACATATAATTTCATAGATACTTTGAGGAACACCTGGTAAACTCAATGTTGCTACTGTCCACTTCACTTCTGACTAGAAATTTGAAGAAATCCTCCAAATCTCAGGTTCATTCTTACAGAGTCGCCACCTCCTTGAAGAGGAATACATTTTAAACTACTGATCTTCACTCTGAAACACTTTCAGATTTCTGGGTCTCACCACACACAGCTAAGTCACATAATGTTTTTCAAATGTCTTAGCAACAAGAATTTCCAGGGTAAACACTTCCAAATCTGAAAATGACTTTCAAATTTGTACACTTCTAAGACTCTTCCCCAAATGAATTTTGGCACAACTCTGGGATTCGATTCAACATGAATTATTACAACACGTCCCCAGCAGAGTCGCCATTTTTGTTGTGGTGACTCGGATGGGATAATCTCAACCTTATATGAATTAATTCTTTCTTAACCAGAGGCTCTTGACAGTTCATTTACTCCCCAGTAGAGTCGCCATTTTTGTTGTTCACCAAAAGTGATAACCCAAGACACCTGTAAATCTATCTATGAGATAGCCAATCTCAATCAATGAAACACTTCAGGGCTGGGACAACATAACATAGGATCTTAATGATCCTCCTGCACTTCAGGTTCTGCTAGACCTAGGGGGGGACACCCTTTTGATGCATTAAATACAACAATCACAAACATAAGACTGCATCAATAATGAGCAGACAAACCATTCCACAAGCTCACCAAATTAGGTAACATGTACAGATGGGCTAGATCTTATACAAATAATAGGTGAAATAGAGCTTTGAAAGGATAGAACATTAACCCCTAAACATAAAGGGAAATAGATTTATCTTTTAAAATGTATATCTGAGACCATTCCCAAATCTGTCAAAGACTAGTGCCTTGTTCATTGGGCAGCAGAGTCACTCACAAAACTACAAATATGAATCATAGATGCAAGTTTGTTTTCCTTAAACAAGATATTCATGCATCAATACCTTATATTAATGCACTATTTGATTCATTTACAAATTCATCAGATCTAGATACACATTTCATCATTCATGACTGACTACAGAATTTAAAACCTTCCTTGAAGGATACCTATAAACATTCACACAATTTCCTTAAAATTGACAAATCTTCATCCTCCTTGAGGATTCAATTTATGATAATGAAATGCATACTTAGAGACAATACTGTGAGGAATTTACTCATGCCTGACACAAGCAAGACCTGCAACTAAAATCACATTTACAACAATGCATTGCAATCTCTGTACCCTGAAACCAAACAGAAGCATTCACAAATCTAGGTCATGATATTCAGAAAATGGAAGCCATCAAATCTGGAGCATTTTTCAAATTTCTGGAACTGTTACAACTGAGAAGAATTGGGAATAAAAGGGAGAGGGACCCAAATCAAATCTACAACTGAATTGCCAAGTGTCTCCTCTCTAACTGAATTTTGTTCCCATGAAAACTGGCTCCAAAATATCCCACATTTGTCAAAATTGACCTCATAATCAGATTCCTCACTCCGAGAGCTTTCCGGCGATATATAATACTTTATATTTTGGCCAAAATTTAGACCCTGGGCGAATTAATTCCCATTTGTGCTCAGTCATTTAAATATTTCGAATTTTAATATAGTCAGAACTATATCATTTTTTCATTTTAATTTTGAGTTTTGCCTCCATTTGTGCTCTGACGCCTTGCCACGTGGTGACCTCTGATTGGTCGATGGGGTTGATCGGACGCCACCTGGGATGACACCTCATCACTGCCATGTCATCTGCTTCATCACTGCCACTTGGCCGCCACATCATCACCATTAGACTGCCACCTGTGTGCCAACTATGTGCCACCTCACCGGGACCCACCTGCTGGACTGCCACCTATCATGACATGTGGACGACTCTCGTTCACTTTCGCTATTTCGCAGGGTGTAACTCGCGTGCATCTTCCTTTCGCGAAATAGCGCACACCGTTGATCCATCTCGAACTTGCTCACTCATTAACCTGACCTTTCTCTGCAAAATTTTGCCAGTCTGCCATAGGAAGCGTGCTTGCATGGGGTCCACTTAGTCACCATCCAGTCAAATCCTCTATCGCCTCAGGATCCGTGCTCAAGCGTGGGCCCACCTTGGGCGCCATCGAGCACCATCTGTCTAAAGCCTTTAAGGCTTTGACATTATAGTATGGTGGAGTCTTATATTTAAATACCAAAAAGTTACACTTCCCAGCCAATGTGGGATTAAAACATTAAGCCTGGGACTGCATTTTGGAGGTTTCTGAGACTTGCCAATGGCGTTTTCCAGATTCGTTTGCATTGCTTGGAAGTTTATAAAACATCTGAAACTCCATTCCACATAGCTGCACCTCACATCATTGCATATGGTTGGGGTTTCTAATTTCTTTTCAATACCACAAAGAGGGGATGGCAAAGTCATGTGGCTGCTATGCTTGTTTGATGATATTGTTGCTGGTAACCATACTGTGAATCTCCCTGTTTGAAATGCATTATCTACTGTCTAAATGGGGGGGGATCCATCATTCCATATTTGGTGCTGGTTGCATTCATTGAAAGTTCCAAGTGCTGAGAGACCACGCAGAGGAGAGGATTGGGGACAAAACACTTTCCATTTGCATTTTATAAAATCCAATGTGCCCAATCCACGCTACTGCTGCACATTGCCTCTTGCTACTGCTAGAAGACTTCAACCTGCCCAATCTCTGGCCATCGTGAGAGACTAAACTGCCATTATTCTTGTTTTAATGGCTTTTCATTAAGCTCATGCAAGAGGAGAGGATATTAGCCTTGCCAATGTGCATTCGTTGGAGTTCCATTGAAAACTTAACCACACCCATCCACGCAGGGGCTGCCATTAAGTGTTTGCATTTAATTGAAAGCTTCTACATTTTAAACTTCACTCTACGTAAAGGGAGGCTGTTGGTAGAGGCAATTTCATTTGGTTAAAAGCTGCCCCCCAAAACTCCACACAAAGGATTAAATTGCTGTTTGTATTGGCTGGAGTTTTAAAATGCACTCCCAGACATCACACACAACAAGGAGAATGCTGGGAAGGTTGTGGAATTTGGCTTTCAACCTCCCAAATTACATTTGGTTGAAAGGTTTGATAAATTTCCACATGCCAATGCATTTGGTTTAAAACTTTTAAATGGTCTTCTCAACACCACGGCTGCCAAGTGCATTTGTATCAAAACATGCCAGCTTTATTTAATTTGAAAACCTTTCAATTTTCCACATACCAATTCGCATTTGGTATTGGAGTTTCTCTTCTCTCTCACTGTCCGACAGTTGAATTGCATTCAAGCCAATATGGATACACATATATTGCCAGGAAAAAAGAACATTTCACCATTAAAATTAAAGCACAGGCATGAGCCAAGTCGGGCCCCAAAGTGGGTCCGACTAAAAAAAATTTCGTTTTCAAGCTACTGGCCTCTGGAATATCTTAGGAACCTCAAACATACCTCTGGAATCGATCGGCATGATTTTTGGATCATAAAATTGCATTTTGCAACTTTCAGGCAATTACGCCACATTTTTCGCATTTAATCGCGAAGACGTAATTTTCAAACCTGTCAAAACACCTTTCTAGAGCTCGCCATCTGATAGGCATGTACTTTGATATACAAGGATGACATATACCAAATAGTTTCTCAAGATGAGTCCCGAGCAAAGAGATATTAATTTCCGAAAATGGCCAACTGGCTTTGTCGACACTACGGACCTGATGAAGTCAATGTTCTGGCAACACATGATGCCTTTCTCAAAAATATCAAATGACCTCCGTAGGCCCTCAAATTTGGAACATAGGTACCTTTAAGTACATATTAAATCTTTGAATTCTCAGTTCGATCACCAGACTGACAGGATGCAAACGACACACTCACAAAAATGGCTATATTAACTGATATAACACTGGAAGTGCGGATAACTGAATTTGATGGCAAAATGAATCCTTTTGAAAACTGATCAAACGGATTGATAAAGGCTTGAAATTTGAAACGTAGCTCACCATTCATACCAACATTAGCCCAGAACAAACATTCTAATATGACATTCACCGGGACATTTTTACACTTGTGCAAACCTCACAAACTACAAACGGATTTGGCTATGAAAACGGAGCAAACGGATTCGTTAGGACTTGAAATTTTGTAGGTTGACTCACATTTATGCATAGAATTGAATCCACTTTGAATTTTTTTATTACAATCAACAGGGCAAAAGATATAATCGCTCAAAGTAGGCTACTTAATAAAATTTGCACTTGTGCCTAGAATGCACTTTCAGCTCACCCCTCAAAACAGGTACTTGATAAACTTCTCCAAACTGAATTCTGAAATTTGCAACACACTAAATAGGCCAAATGAAAGATGTAGTACATGAATCCCGAGCCTTACCCTCTGAAAATCAACCAGCTCCATTTTACCCCCTTGTTAACTAGGTCATTCAAACTGACTCGTTTAGGTGCCTTTCTGACATACTAAGCAAAATTTTAAAATAGGCCTATAAACTTGACTCAGTTTTAAATCTCCCAGTAGAGGGTAAATGATGTAACAGATATAAATGTGAGATTTGTTAGCATGATTTTAGGGTATAAAGCTACTCATGCAAATAGACTCAACTCAGTTTCAAGTTTGTGCATTAAGAGTGCTTATGATATGGTTACAGACAATGTGAAAATTGACATATGTGTATGGTTAAAAGATGAGTTAATTGACAACTTAGGCAAGATAAAGAAAGATAAGAAAGGAACTTTTAGGTTTGGTAATTTGCTTGTATGCTTGATGCTACACATAACCAAATAGGTTCCTGATATAGGCTATAAAGCACTTGGATTTGATATACCGGTAGGAAAACAGTTAACAAAACTATGGAATAACATGGGTGAAGACAAGGAAAAGAACATTCATGATTATTTTCAAGCACTTAAGGCAAAAATGAAAACAAGAATCAGATTATCACAGAAGATTGTTCACAAGTACAAGGATGATATATGTTTTGTAATAAAAAAGGATGAGATCTAGATGGAAGCAGTCATCCCTAGAACAATCTGGGTAATAGCGATGGGTTATGAGACTTATGCTAAAGAACTTCTTGAAGCACCAAATGAGCCAAAGGAAGAAGTATGTGGTAGTGCTGAGACCATAGAAAATCAAATACAATCTAAAAAGAGAGTGAAAAAGGTTGAGGCAGTTGTGAGAAGAGGTTCTAGATAGGCAAAGGCTATTAAAGAAGATATACTAAAACAAACCGGTATCACTAAGGATGAGTTAGTAGCCCCACAGCCTGAAACTCACCTATCACCGGTAGGCACTTCTTCGAAGAGTGACATGCCTGTAAATTTCAAAAGAGTTGTAAGGAAAAGAGATCCTTCACCAGCAACCATACCTTCGCCTAGAAGGACTAGATAGAAACAACAAGCAGTAAGGTCTCCAGTTAGAAAGACAACACCAAAGAAAAATTTGACACCATAGAAGAAGAAGAGAACAAAACAAAACTTGGCCCCTCTTGACATATTGCTAAATGAAATTACAAAGGAAGGGAAACTCAAAAACATAGGACAGGTCTATGACACTCTGACAGCAGATGAAAAAGAACAAGTGGAAAATAGTGTTATTTTGCATATGGACATGTATAAGAAATTTTTGATGGAAGTGATAGATGAAGTACCAGATGAACTATTCAAAATATTGGAAGCAAGAAGACAAGATGTTATAGAGCTTGATAAGAAAATTAAAATTGAAAAGTTACTAGCTGTTTATCCAGTAAAATCACCTAAGGATATAGATGATTTAATTGTTGAAGCCAATAGGTCAGTATTCTACTGCACATTGGAATATTGCTTTAATGGTTGGAAGAGTTAATGAGGTAACTAAAGAAACAGAAAATGCATGGGACATATCTCTTGTTGAGAAAGAAAAACAGGAAGAATATAGGAACCCCAAACCTATAAAGGTATATCAGAAGGAAAGAGACAAGGGTAAAGGAAAGGTTGGTGGACCTCTGAGCATCAAAGTTAAAGATAACTTATCCCCATTACCTCAAACTACATCACCAGCAAAAACTGCTGAAGCTCAACCGACAGATGAGAGTATGAACATTAAGGATACAAATCCTAATCTTGAGGTACTATACACAGTAGATGTTGATACACAAAAGATCAACATTGTGGTAGATAAAGATACAACTGGTATGACAGACATGGCTAGTGAGCCACCAGTAACTGAGAAAACTGATCAAACACAAGAGAAATTGGCAGATGATAACACAGAACAACAAACAAAGAAACAAGAAGAGAAAAAGGGTCCAAAACAGAAATAGGTACAAGAACAAAGTCATGAGGAAATAGTACAACCAACAATAGGAGATGTACACAAACCATTGCTTAAGGAAATGCAAACACAGACTGACCTACCAAAGGTCACAACAAGCTTGGTTACTTCCTCCACCAATGGAATTCAGAATGTTGGTTCCTCCTCAGCAGGCCACAAATCAACTAATGTAACTGAAGTACTTTTGGATTCAATCAAAAGGATAATAGATTGTAGTTCATAGACTTATAAAGCTATAGATGACACAATCCCAATTTTGAAGGTAATAGCTCCTAACTATAACATAGACAATAAGGATTCTTTAGGAAAACTTGATACTTTGTGTAAATACATCACTAAGAACACAATGACTATTGAAAAAATAAAGGAAGAGACATTGAAGGACAAGGTAGAAATTGAAAAGCAAAAATTCTTTGAAGATCAAATAAAGAAGTGTACTAGAGATTTTGACACACTTCTACCCGAGCTATGTAACTTATTGAAGGAATTTAAAACTCTATACAAAGATACTTGCAAGACAAACTTTTTGACAGTAGACATAGATAAGAAAATGAGCAAGGTACAAGATGAAATCAATAAACTTGTTGATAATTTTGTTAACTCACTTGATACATTATCAGTTTTTGAATAGAGGATAACAAGTTTTGAGGAAGAGTTACTTAAGTTAGAAAGAGAAAAGGAGAGAATAGTAAATAAGACAAAGAATTTGAGACTAAAACTGAGTCCAAGATTGGACTATCTAGCATCATTATAGAAGGAAATATCTGAGGCACTAGTACAAGGACAGAAAACACTAGCAGAGCATATGCAACACCTCACCGATACAGTTAAAAGAACAGAGACAACAATAAGAGACATCAAGAAGTTTATGGAGAGTATAAACTTGATTTTGGCAGAGCTTTTTCAAATTGTAACCACCCAGTTACAAGGTTGACACTACAACTCCATTGACACCTTGACAACCTTTGTCATTGATGCCAAATGGGGAGTAGTAGTATGAGAAAATAACTGGCAAAAGACTTATCTACTTAGGGGGAGTTCTTATATTTTTGGTAATATATTTTTGGAAACATTTTTGGATTATAGTTTTTGATACACTTTTGAATTTTCTCATGAGTGTTGCCATCAATGCCAAAGGGGGAGATTGTTGGCA
Organism: Cryptomeria japonica; assembly: GCF_030272615.1. Lineage (NCBI taxonomy): Eukaryota > Viridiplantae > Streptophyta > Pinopsida > Cupressales > Cupressaceae > Cryptomeria > Cryptomeria japonica. The sequence goes on from NC_081412.1 coordinate 627,595,350, forward strand.
TATGCACACTCCAATGAAACATTGTAGGTGATTGAAGGTTTTGTCATTGATGGAAACCTTACAATCCTATGGTACCGGCAAGGCATTACACCAACAAGGCATTACACTACACCGGCACTAGCAAGATCAGACTCTACACCGACACTCAGATCATCGGCACCGGTAGAGAAAGGAAGTATACCGACATAGAGGGCGATAGGATTTTTGTTATATTATATTTTATTTATTATTGTAAAATCTTTGTAAGCCAACTTGGCAAGTTGTAAAATGACTCTTATATATAAAATAGATCATTGTAGACATTTTGAACAGAGTAAGTGAAGCGATAAGAGAAAGATATTAGGTAGACCTATTATGCAAAATATAGGTTAAGGTTTTATGTAAATAACAGAGTAGAAACTAGTACTAGATCATGCATTATAGATGCTATTGTAAAGCAGTACAAGATATTGGATTTGTATAATCCCATTGTAAGTCAGTGAGACTTCCCATTTTGTGTTTGAGCAATGAGCTCTAGGCAGTTGGTCTTCCTGCATGTGCAGGCCCCTCTTGTAGCAGTAATATTCTCTTATTGGCTAGTAAGTGAATATTTTGGGTTACAAATCCCATAAAGGTTTTTCCCACACCAGGTTTCCTCGTTAAATTATTGTGTCATGGTGTGCTTTTCATGTGGATGCTTTTAATTATGTTTATTGCTTTATTTCTTGCATACCAGTACACTGTTATAATATGTTCTACATGTTTTAAGTTAAGAAATTCTATTCACCGATTAGATACTGATTCACCCCCCCTCTCAGTATCTGTGGGAATCCTAACACTTACATCTCTGAAAGCTCTACCCTGAATATCTAAAGGAGTGAGGTCCAACTCCAAACTAGGGGGAAAAGAAGGAATACCAATTTGCATCTCAGCACTTGTTACTACAAGCGTATCTTCCTCCATTTTTTATTCAACTTGCCTTAAAGGTGAAAAGGGCATGAGTGGTGGTGAAGGAATTCTATCTGAATCTTCAAGATCAATGATTTTGACTCCTTTAAAAGGCTTGATTTTCACCTTTGGGGAAGGATTTGTCTTCATTATCCTTTTACTTTTTGTCCTCACCAATTCTCCATTGTTGTTGCTGCTCTCTTCTTCACCACTTGTTTCTTCTCTTTCTCTCTTTTGATAATGCTCATAAATAGGTCTCTCTTTCATCAGGTCATGTGTTCTTTGAGGTTGAGGAGGTCATGATCCTGACTATTGCATCCTCTTTTGATGAATCAAAATCGATTCCTCCATTGTGATGGGTGTTGGACAATGTACATCTCTTCTTTCAACTTGTCAGCCATGAACCTCTTCAAGTTTGGCCTTCTTCTCCTTCAATGCAAGAATCAATTCATCAAAATTGTTCATAACAAAATCAACTTCTGAATCGTAGCTTGGATCCATTTTGTGAATTATTGAATTATAGCCCATAACTTCCTGAAAACTATCCATTTCTCTTTCCCACAATCTTGAGTCATGAAATCAAATTCATTTCTAATTATATCCTTAGGAAAATTGTGCTCATGAGGCAATAGACCTCCTTTTATTCTTGCCCTAAAAATGTTGTAAAACCCCTCTAGGTCACTGTGTCTAGCTATGCTAACCCCTAAATGATATGGTGCAAAGAATTTGTCAAAATGTTCATATCCTCCTTTCAAAATCACAAAATATGGGATGATAGTATAATCAAGGAAAATTGTTCCTTTGCCTTTTCCCTTTGATTACTTATCATGGATGCACCCTATCTCCCATATTACTTTAGAAAAACCCATTCTCAAAGGAGAATTAAAAGGCAATACATGTGGTTGACCAAAAATACCATAGATTCTAATAACAGTGCTAATAGGATAAGGGATGAAATCCCACCAATTGTGCTCAATCTTCAGAAGTGGCAACCTCTCTTTAGGCCTTACAAAATCATGTAGCTTCTTGGGGATCCTTGGTGGGTTCATTGTCAATCTTTGTCTCAACCGAGAAGCAAAGTTGTTATCAAAACTCAAAAAACTAGCCTCTTGTCTGTCCCAAGACATATCCATGCTCCAAATTTGCACTGGAATTTTCTTATTGTCAATTGTTCTCTTGAGGTTCATAGTACCTTCAAAGTAATCCATATTCTGATATAAGAAAATGTGCACGAGAAAGGAATACCAGTAGAATTTAGTACCAACCACTTTATTTTTAATAGCCAGCAAACACTCATGATCTTCTCTTCAAGGTATGGAGCAAAGTCAAAAATCACTATATAATCTAGATGTTGAATTTGCATGGCCATATACATGAAATCAGGTGGCATAACTATAATTGGATTGAAACCCAAGATCTGACATAGAGAGAAAAAGGTAGCCTAAAAATAATGAGCAAAATCACCAATGGGGAATGGCTCCTCTAAACTAGGGCCAATGTAATACATTGTCTCTCCTACTCTAGCCAAATGCATTGGAAGAAAACTAGTTCTAATGAAATATTTCATTCTATAATACTCTATGTTTAAATCATTTAAATCTACTTGTACCAGGTTAGCAGATGGTTCATATTAGTCAAAAATCTCCTGGAATTCATCTCTTTTGATTGTCAGCAGAGTCTCTCCTTTATTTCCCCTTATAACCCTCGAGATAGGGTCATATTTATTTGCAACAGCCTTAAGAAGGTCGACATCCATGAACACACTTGACACCACTAATTTACCTGAATCATATTGCTAGGGACTTGAGAGTGGGGAATGTAAATTTATTTGTCTATACCATAACCTAGACATATCTATCCTAGTCATCAGTACCCTAGCATCTACCAAGTGGTATGATTTATCATTCAAACCTTTTCCTAGGGTTTTGCCATGAACAAATTTATGCCCTTGGTACTTATCATTTGTTGAGGGCTTTAATTGATCGATAAAATCATCAAAAAGATTTCTCTTCAAATATTCAGTTTGCCCTGAATGTTTTTGTGAGGGAGCCATCTTAATAGACTAGGGTTTCTATCACTTAACCACAAAAGGAAAAATCAACTAGGATTTGACAGAAAAACCTCAAGAGAAGCACAAAAATATGCGAATTCTTATCAAATTTTGAATCCTAGAATAATTTGTGAGATTTTCCCTATAATTACCCACACAATTCACACTTCAATTATTTAGGGAGCAAAGAAGGGGTATTTTAACAACTTATTGCTTTGTAAACACCAGGGGAATAGCAATCATGTGCTGAACCATCTCAATCTTCTTCAGCTTCAAGGATGTTCTCTAAATCACTATGAATCTCTTTATGAATCAAAAATAGCTTTGAGAGTGTTTTTATTATCATCTAGAATGAAACGCCACTATCTCATCCGCCATTACTACTTGCGCGAGTGAAATAACGACTCTAACTTGCATTTGAAATAAGTTTAAATCTGAACCATTGATCATCTTTCAAAATGGCACATCACACAATCATCTTTGGTTAATTTGAAATTGACCATCACACATGGAAAGTGGGTCCACCCTTAGCATGATGTGGTATATCCAACTCACTGCTTACTTCTCCACTTTCAATGACCCCACCATCGGCTTTTCTTGGCCCACCTTGGATAAGTGGCATCATCTCATGATGTTGCGGTCCATAATCTCCTCGCATCTCTTGACTGCGGGGTTACGCGAGTCATTGGATCTATTCTTTGTTTATTTTCCAGCTGCAGTGATCACTTAACAATGGCCACTAACTCCTGAGCACTTCTTGGACCAGGATTAATACAACATCATTCAATACAAACACGTGCAGATTGATGAACCATTAGTAACTCAGACTTTACCTACTAGGAACCAGTAACATCAGAGTTTTGAAAGGTCAAACCTATTGGCATTTTGATGATGTTGTGATTGTCATTGATGGACACACACTTGCTTTGTGTACACTTTCTTGATGTATGAGTTATGCTCAACTGATATTTGTTCCAACTAGTATTATGTATTATAGTCTTTAGACTATTGGTGTTTTGTAGAAGATGTTTACCAATCACAAATTGATTGAAGACCTCAAGCAGTATGAAGACCTCAAGTGGTACGAAGGAACAAAGTGGTAGTTAACATTTTTCCAATCTTTATTTTGACAACCAGTAATCAATAAATTGTATGAATCGGATTACTCTGTGATGAGTTACCAACCTGTATTTTTGTAATAAGTTATCATCCACTGACACTTTGGTAGTGATTTTGTGTCATGTTACTAATGTGTCTAGATGCACTGAACCTAGGAACTTGTAATTTAATCCTATTGGACTGACATGAAATCAGACTCCTTTATAAGGACATCATGTCTAGGGTTCTAGAGGTTGATGAGGGTTTGTATGTGTGATCATAGAAGAGAAGATTAGGTCTGTGTGAAGAAAAAGAGTGTAGAGATATTGAAGACTGAAGTAATGTTGAAATGCATTAACAGTGAGCTATCAAGAATCTAACCAAGCATACTGTGCTATTATCTTGATCACTCACTTGTTGATTACTCACATCTTTAGCAAGTCTGAAACCTTTAACCGGGTAGGCCTAGAAAAGCCTTTGTAAATCCTCTAACAAGGTGGTTCACAACTATGAATTTGAAATCCTCTCACAAGGTAGTCTTTAATAGGACTTATCTCCTAACAAAGATCTAGATTCCTAACAGGATCTGTTCTAGTGAAGAACATTGTATGACCTTAACTGGTCTGACCTTAACTGGTTTGACCTTAACTGATCTGGTTTCTATTCTACAGATAGTTACTTGTGATTTTCTGCTCACCGTGGTTTTTATCTCCTAACAGAGATCTAGATTCCTAATAGGATCTGTTCTAGTGAAGAACATTGTATGACCTTAACCAGTCTGACCTTAACTGGTCTGACCTTAACCGATCTGGTTTCTATTCTACAGATAGTTACTTGTGATTTTTTGCTTACCATGGTTTTTCCCATTTGGGTTTCCATGTCAAACATCTTGTGTTATGGTGATTATGCTCTTGTGGGTGAATGCTTTATTTGCTATTTGGTTTGCATTTATCTTGATTGGTTTATTAGTGAATATGTTATACTAGTTATCTACTAAATTGTTTAGAAGTTTGAGTTCCGTAAATTTTGGTATACTAATTCACCCCCCCTCTTAGTATTTATCAATTGGTATCAGAGCCAACCTTTCTATAAGTCTAACCACTTGGAAGGAGATATGGGGGAATACACTATGAGGGAACTTACTCATCGTCTCACTTAGACTGAGAGAGCATATGATGAACTCAAAGTCAAGTATAAAGCCTCTCTAGCAAAAAGAAGAAAGCATGCTGAGAAAATAATGGAGCTTACTAAAAATAGTTCTTCTGATGAAGGAGACATGGATGCCCTAGTTGAAGAAGTTGAAAAATGAATTATTCTAATGCCAACCTGAGAAGGGAGCTAGAAGGACTGACTATCAGGATGTGTCAAGAGCTTGAGAACCAAAGGAAAGCTAAAGATCTGGTAAAAGACAAAGATCATGAGATCTCCAAGCTGAAGCAAGAAATCAGTGCCCTTACTGCTCATCTCCAAGAGAGTAAAGTGGAAAAAGAAGAAATGCAAGGTGAACTAAACATGGCTATTTCTAAGAATGTAAACTTGAAGGAATCCAATTCTTCTATTTCCAAAGAACTTAATGAAACAAAGGAGATACTTGCCAAATTCAATCAGAGTACTGCTAAGCTAGAGCAAAAGCTTGAATCAGCAAAACCGGTAAAGAATACCACTAGGCTTGGCTTCTCCAGTTATGAGGAAGGTGAGACCTCTAGAAAAAAGATGTAGCATCAAAGAAGAAACCAACATCAAAGGATAAAGGTAAGCAAAAGTTTAAACCTATTTTCTTTAATTGTCTCAAGGAAGGACATACTGCTAATGTGTGTAGAAATAAGGCCTACAATAATTTTCCTTATTTTCTAAATAATAAGCCTATATCCAATAGATTCAATGGAAACTGTTATGCATGTAAAAAGTTTGGGCATAGAGCATTTGAATGCAGGTCTATTTTGCACAACACTGGGAGATACCCTCCAAGGACTCAAGGAGTTATCCCGAAACCCACTGTGAACCAGAATCTAAACCGGTATAATGCCTATGACCATCAGTCAGGTGGTGGTGGCTATCAAACAGCAACTAGTTGGAGAGAAACCTGTTTGATCTATCATGGTAGCAGTCACACTACTACAACATGTAGAAGGAAGAATGGTAGTATGAACAATGGACCATGGAAAACACTTAGAATGGTATGCTATCATTGCAACAAACTGGGACACACTGCCAGAACCTGCAGAATGAGAAAGAACCTATCAGATAATATACCAATCACTCAAGAAGGGAAGATTAATGTTGAAACCATTCAAGCGAGAATGAATAAAACATGGAAAAAGAAACCTAAAGAAGTGTCACAGGATGAACCAATTTCTGCACCTAGTGTGGATGTCTCTGAACCGACAAACTGAGCTTCAAAAAATATTAGGGGGAGCATATTCATGAAATATTTGAACCCCTAGTTTATATCAGTAAAGACCTTAACCAGTATATGTTACCTATCAATCAATAGAAGATTTTGAAGTGGTATAAGGAAAAATTAGGGTTTGTACCCTAACGGTGGAGCATTTATTATGGTAGATGAAAGATTGTTTAAAAGGGATTTTTGATGCCATTTTCACTTATCTATTTTCGAGTGAAGAATTTTCAAGTGCAGAGCAACAAGAGTGATTCATCTAGCGATTCAAAGTGAATTGAAAATCTTGCAGAAGAATTCAAAAATCATTTTCAATCAATCAGGTGAAGAACACCAAAGCGGTAATCCAACAACCGAAGTGGTGTGTTGTGAGCAACATTATAAAACCCTAAATTTCAAAGTGTGAAGGTATTTCTCAAAAAATTTGTCTATCATTTAATCATGGCTTCTGCATCATACTCTAGTTCTAGTGCACCTATAGACTCAGTGAATTTTATTCAAAAGAAGATGAAATACAATGCCCTATCCTAGATACCCGCTGGAGTCATAGTTGAGGAAGATATTTCATCTTATATTGATTGCAAATTGGAAGACCTAGGATCCCTAGTGATCCATTTCTAGCTAGATCTATTCTATGGGGATGACAAGAAAATCAAACTGGAATATAGCATCCTAGAGAGGAAGAAACTACACAATGCAGTTTATTTTCTTGAAGAGTTCACGGAAGATCATATCCGCATCATCTTGAGCAGAGTACATGGTGATAAAATGTACCTCGAGCGGATGAATGATATCACACCAGAAGCAATTCATGCCATCACCGATTTCTATAACATTGGTGAGGTGCCAGCTTTAAGGAAGGTCATCAAGACTAAAATGACTAAGCTCACCAGTTCTCTGAGTGACCAACGGGGAATGACTGTCAACCCCATCAAAGATGATTTGGTTAAGTATGCTTGCATGGTGATCAGCTACCAGGTGTTTTATGCCAGTAGAATAAACTCTGTCCCCGCTGCTACAATGAAGGCCACCTACAAAATTATTCAGGAAGATGCCTCATTTGATTTGTGTACCTATTTGTAGAAGCAACTGCTATTGAACTTGAAGTCCATTAAACAAGATAATGCTTTAAGGTTCAGGTTTGGACAACTTTTGGTTCTATTTTTCTACTTTCAAGGCTATTTCCTAGAGTAGGTGATATTCAATGGTCTGCTAACCAACTGATCACTAAGAAAATCAGGGAAAGTCTCCAAGTGGTGGGAACCGGATATCTTGAGGTTCTAAATAAATATTTTGATGAATTCAGGTGGAAAATGAGCCAAAGGATGTGGATTTTTGGAGATATTTTAAAGAAATATGAAGATGACATTTGCTTTATCATAAAGGTAGATGAATGCATAATGGAAGTGGTAGAGCTAAGAAAGGAAGGAGTAGAACCTATGGGGTATGAAGTGATGTATGACATGTTGGATGGATATGCCTCTACCTTGATTGCCTCACCTCTAGATGCTAAGAAAAAGAAAACCGACACCTACTTAGAGAGAGTAACACTGGTTGAAGATCCTATAGTGAAAAAGGGTCATGCACTGCCATCGATATCTGCACCAATTACCTCAGGTAGCCCAAAAGTGACCAAGCGGTCACCTGCCAAGAAGAAACTGGAAGTTGCACCTGCTAAAGTATTTGAGAGGAAGTGAAAGACCAAAAACAACTCACTGGAGTTAGAGGATACCGAACTGGAATTTCAGCCTAAGAAAACCAGGCAATCAAGCAAGAAGGCTAAGTCTACCAGTAATGCACTTGCATCATCAACACTGGTAAATATAGACATATCTTCTTATAAGCCTTTGACACATTGTCAAAAGACTTTAAAGAATATTAAGAGAAAGGTGCTTGATGACTTAAAAGAATATTTTGATTATTTTTCTAATAATGAGAAGGAAGAAGTAGAGTAGGAAATGATAAAATATCTGTGTTAATGACCAGTCGCCATCTAAAATTAGATCGGTGACACCTGATTATTTATACAATTATTTGGACAATAAATGGTGCATTACCATTGAAAAAGAATAGGAAATAAGGGAGAAAGTCTTTGCTCAGTACTTTCCCGATGCCTCCAATTCTGAATTGTTTGAGATAATGGACAAGAATAAAGGTATCTTCTTCATGAGAAGAAGAAGACTCGGGTTGCTAGAAGGAAGAACCTCTAAAGTAGAGAAGGACACTCATCTACATGCAAAAGTTGTTGTTAGATTACATCAAGTGTCTGAGGCCAATAAGAAAGCTGAACAAGAACCTAACCTATCCTCAGCCAAACTGGATGAGGTATTTAATGGTGAAGGAGAAAGAGTTACAAAATAGGTTGACACTATTGATGTGGATGCATTGGATGTTGAAGATGTCACTCTGGACATAGAGAAGGAGAAACAAGATAAAGAAAAAGTAGAAAAGGAGAAACTAGACAAGGAAAAGGCTGATAAGGAGAAAGCAGAGAAAGAGGAAGAGAAAAAGAAAGAGGAAGAAAAAAAGAAAGAGGAGGAGAAAAAGAAATTGGAAGACAAGAGGAAACAAGAAGAAGAGAAGAGAAAAGAAGAGGAGAAGAGGAAAGAAGAGGAGAAGATGAGGAGAAGAGGAAAGAAGAAGAGAAGAGGAAAGAAGAAAAGAAGAAAGAAGAGGAGAAAAAGGAGGAAGAAGATAAGAAGAAGGAAGAACTGAAGAAGAAACAAGAAGAGGAAAAAAATAAGAAAGAAGAAGAAAAGAAAGGAGCAGCAGAGGAGAAGGAAGCAGAACAAGCCAAACAAGCGAAGACTCCCAAGGCAACCGATGGTCAAGCCAAACTAGTTGACATCACCAGTCCTATTGATATCCAATCTGAAGATGAATCAAAACTGCTCCAAAGCATAAATCTTGCACAAGAATGATTGGAATCATTGAGGAGGAAGAAGGAACAAGATGTTATTCAAACTGTGGTTGACACTCTTACCATTTTGATTCCTGGTACTAATCTCCCCAGTACCGATTCCTCTCTGTCAATGCTTAAACTTCTATGTACCATTGTAGAGGACCAAGTCCAATTCCTAGAAGAAGTTGTTGAAGTAAATGCAAAGAAGAAGCATGAAAAGGCACTCAACACTACCTTAGTCAAGAAACTAAATGAGCTCCGATCTCAACTTCAGAAACAACAGAAGGATATAAGTGTTTCTATGGATGAGGGCAAACTATTGTTGAGAAAAATCAGCCAACCCCATCTATTCTATGATGATGTGCTCAAACAAAAAGATAAACTCCAATCAGAGTTACAAGCATACATCAATAGTTACAAGTTGCCCTATGACTCATTCACTACATATGGGCAAATAATTCATTGTTATTAGCTTCGGACTACCAAGATAGAATTAGAGATCTACAATCGGTCAAGAGATTTACAGAAGCTTCAATTGGTCTTATTACCCAGACTGCAAATTCTTCAGAAATGCTTTCTCAATATGGAAGCCTTAACGGTAACTCAAGAGATGAGTACCATTGATGCCATGGAAGAATAGGTATCTCAGATGCAAACTAAGAGTGATGTTGCTACCTCATTACTTGAGTCTTGGTCATTAACTGTGAAGACTTTTATGCAAGATTTTAAATCTATTTTTGATAAGTTTCATTCCTTATTGTCATAAACATTTACTCACTTTTTAATGATAATGAGAAAGAGGGTTTTTTCTACATTACTTTGTCATTGTTGGTAAAAGGGGAGTAGTATTTAAAATTTTGATGAATGTTATGTATACTTTCATGTTGCCTCTTTAAGGGAGTAGTATACATTGTAATTTCTACAAAAGGGATAGTGTATATGCTTAGGGGGAGTAATTTTGCATATGACATATTTTTGTTGTAAAAACACTTAGATGTCAAAATTTTCCTAAGCGTTGCCATCAATGCCAAAGGGGGATATTGTTGGCATTTTGATGATGTTGTGATTGTCATTGATGGACACAGTTTCTTTGTGTACACTTTCTTGATGTATGAGTTGTGCTCAGCCGGTATTATGTATTATAGTCTTTAGACTATTGATGTTTTGTAGAAGATGTTTACCGATCACAAGTTGACTGAAGACCTCAAGCAGTTCAAGAATCTCAAGTGGTACGAAGGAACAAAGTGGGTAGTTAACATTTTTCTAGTCTTCATTCTTGATAACCAGTAATCGGTAAATTGTATGAACCAATATTACTCTGTGATGAGTTACCAACCGGTATTTCTGTAATAAGTTATCATCCACCGACACTTTGGTGGTGATTTTGTGTCATGTTACCAAATGTGTCTAGATGCATTGAACCTAGGAAATTTTAATTTAATCCTAATGGATCAACATGAAATCAGACTCCTTTATAAGGACATCATGTCTAGGGTTCTAGAGGTTGATGAGGGTTTGTATGTGCGATCATAGAAGAGAAGATTAGGTCTATGTGAAGGAAAAGAGTGTGGAGATATTGAAGACTGAAGTAATGCTAAAATGCATTAATAGTGAGCTATCAAGGATCTAACCAAGCATACTGTGCTAGTGTCTAGATCACTCGTTGATAACTCACATCTTTGACAAGTCTGAAACCCTTAACCAGGTAGGCCTAGCAAATTCTTTATAAATCCTCTAACAAGGTGGTTCACAACTATGAATCTGAAATCCTCTCACAAGGTAGTCTTTAATAGGACTTTTCTCCTAACAGAGATCTAGATTCCTAATAGGATCTATTCTGGTGAAGAACATTGTATGACCTTAACCCGTCTAACCTTAACATGTCTGACCTTAACCGGTCTGGTTTCTATTATGCAGATAGTTACTTGTGAGTTTCTGCTCACCGTGGTTTCTCCCATTTGGATTTCCACGTCAAACATCTTGTGTTATGGTGATTGTGCTCTTGTGGGTGAATGCTTTATTTTCTATTTGGTTTGTATTTATCTTAATCGGTTTATTAGTGAATCTATTTGAGTTCAATAAATTTTGGTATACTAATTCACCCCCCCTCTTAGTATTTATTAAAACCATTGGCTCACCCTACTCGCTCAGGACATGTGGTACCATCTTGTGATGTTGTGATCCTTATCCTCCTTTCACCTTCGACCGTGGGGAAGTGTAGACCATCAAATCTATTCTTCCTATATCCACTGGCCAAAGTATTTAAATATTAAACTTAGGAAGAATTTATAAGCGCTGACATGAGTATTAAAAGGGACTGACCATAGGGAAATATTTCATGCAAACTAAGGAAAATATAAAGGGGCTAGCCAAAAACAACTTAATGCTTAGGAAATACAATGGCCCTGCCAATGACAACCAACCCTTGGCTTAAGTGGAAAAAAGGTAATGATGGAATATAACAGGCTTAGGGTTTTTCTTTTACAAGACTTAATAAAAAATTCATAAACCCTAAACCTTAAACCTTGAACCTTGACAGAGGGGAAAATGAATCTAGAATGACCAATATTTTAAAATGAATCTAGAATGAAGCTTCAATAAATACTTATCCAATCTAGCATACCATGATTTGGGTGCTTGCTTAAATCCATACAATGCTTTCTTCAACTGACAAACCATATCCTTTTCATCAGTCAACTGAAATCCATCTAGTTGCTCAATGTAAACTTCCTCTTCCAACTCACCATTAAGAAAAGTTGACTTGACATCCATCTTGTAGACATTGAAATCTTTGTAGGTAGCATAAGAAAGAAATAATCTAATAGCTTCAATTCTAGCTACTGGAGCAAAAATATCATCATATTTAGTTCCTTCCATCTGAGAATATCCTTTACAAAAAAGTCTTTCTTTATTCCAAACAACTTCACCCTATTCATTCAACTTATTTTGGAAGACCCATTTAGTTCCAATTATATTTTTATCCTAAGGTCTAGGAACAAGAATCCATGTATTATTCTTCTCAATCTAATTTAATTCTTTGTCCATTGCTTTAACCCAATTTGCATCTTTAGGTTCAATCTTATAAATCACGCAAAAAAATTTCAGCAATCCTCCTTTTAGTCATTACACCTTTATTTTTATCTTCTATAATCTGATTCTTTGAATGATTCAATCTCACATACTTGGGATTCTTGGAATTTTATTGGTTTTCAGGTTCTTGAGTTCTTTCTTCTACATTAGTACTTTTACCTTCTCTTTCATTCTTTGAATTTTCTGAAATAATCTGGGTTTGATTCTAGGTCTGTACTTGGTTTCCTTCATCCGATCAGTCATTCTGATCATCAAAATCATATCCACAAGTGTTGGGAACAAAAATGAAGGAAAAATGAGAGGGCGTGAATAAGTTTTCACCTAATCTAGCAATTTAAGCACAACTCCAAATCTAATCAACCACATCAATAACAAAGATGAACACAATAACAACAAAACACATAACACCAATATTTTGATGTGGAAAACCCAGTTAAGGGAAAAACCATGGTGGGAACCTACCCACAATAAGATGATACTTTGCAGTAATATGTGAAAATATTACAAGGGGGAATGTGCATGCATTCAGGATCACTTCTTAGAGCTCACTTCTCAAAACAACAATAAGGGTAACAACCTAGGGAAGGCTCACTACCTTACAAATATCAGACAATAATCCAGATTACATGAACTAAAGAAATAGCATCTCTTAATGCCAAATGATAGTTCCAATTAAGCACATTTGTCTACTCTGCAATACTTCAATATCTACTCTACACTTCACCAAAGGATCAATTCATTTGCTCATACATACAACACTCTCTAATAATGTAGGCACTTCATTGATATCCTAATTACATGAATATAACACCTATTTATACAAATCATCAACCTTGACTACAAGGTCAGCTCAACACATAAGACCTAATTACAAAATTACAATAAACCAACCACCAGACCAATACAATGCCAACAAGAACCTAGAATGGACACAAATCAAATCCTCGAACACAAAACACTGCCAAACAACACACTAAGACCATCCATAATACACTACACCACTGAAAATGTCCCATAATACGTAGAACACCACCAAACCCAAAGGATCTTCAATACCATGCACAAGGATCAATGTGGACCCCCAAAACAAATAGGACACAATCAAGAAACACCAACAAGCACATTAGAACCATCCGCAATAGCTGCACCAGCACCACTTAATCAAATCTTCATCGATCAACACACTAACACTCAAGAACACTTAACAACAACAACTTCAATGAAGAAACATAAATTTTGGAGCACCAAATCACAAAACATCTAAATTATAGACATACAAGATCATCCCAAACACTCTCCCAGATCTATAACTCAAGATATAATCATTTTGGAGCATGTGCAATGAATTATTGTCGCTAGTTTTAGCAAGACTGAATTTGTGAGATAGCCCTACAAAACTTGTTCATTTCGTATCTCACGTACTCTGAGATTGGCCAACTTACCTCCTAAGTCATTCCATTTTTATGTCTTAGTTAAGCATATTTTTAATTTTTTGGAGTTAGCTTTTAGCTTATCTTTTTCATGCAGGTCAAGTTTTAAAACCCAAATTGCATGTGTGATTCCTTTGTCTTGCACATCGGGTTTTAAAACCTGAAGTGCAGGCTTTCCACCTTTTTCTCGGAGGTTGGGTTTTAAAACCCAACCTATAGGTCCTTCCTATCCAACTATAGATTGGGTTTCAAAACCCAACCTACAACACACCATGCTTTTGTAAATGCGCTTTTAATTTAGTTTATAAGCACATTTCTAAGTTTTAATTTGTCATTTTATAATTCTTTTAAGCTCTGCAAGGCATGGTTTTTCTTTGACCAAGTGTGTTTTGGATTCAAACTTGTGTTTTCTTCAATTTGTAGTGAGTTCCAAGTAATTTTCAATTCCTTTCTTCCTTTTTCTTTCATTTTCCTAGGGTTTTTGGCATCTTTTTGTACTGGGCCTTTCTTTTGCATTTTGGGGTTTTAAACCCTGACATTTCTTTTTCTTCCCTATTCACAGGTTGGGTTTTATAACCCTACTTATGGGTTATTTTATAGGGGTGTTGAGTTTTTAAAACCTGACATCCTTTAATTTTGTCATTTCTACAACACGTCAAAACTTAAATTTTGACCTGCATATTGATCCATCTTTTGTAGGTAGGTCGAGAGTTATATCCCGACTTGCCATTTTTCCCTTTCCTTGACATGTTCTTCATGTCAGGATTTAAATCCTGACATGAAAGTTTACACTACCATAAGTGCAGGTCAGGTTTTAAAATCCAACCTTTTGATTGATCAATTTGAGAAAGCATGTCGAGTTTTAAAACCTAATGTACCATATGTTTGTTTTGAGATGCATGTCGGGTTTTAAAACCTAATATGCTAGACCTACCCCCATGGAACCAAGTTAGGTTTTATTTTTTGATCTCTAGCCTTTGTTCCTCCCATGTCTAGGTCAGGTTTTAATACTTGACCTGGAGTTGTATGTCTTATGCTCAACATGTTGGGTTTTAAAACTCGACACGTTCATTCACCTAAGATAATCTGCATATCGGGTTTTAGAACCTGATATGTAGGTTAAGGCTTTTGAAGTGCAAGTCGGGTTTTAAAACCCAACCTGTTGATTTTCCTATTTTTCTTCCTAAGTCATTTTTGACCTTCCAAATGTCATTTGGATCAGTGAAGCGTGATTTTTTATGATACTGACTCTTCATGCACTATTCTTTGGTGTGGAAATGCATGTTGGCATTGCATGAAGATTGCATTGAAGACATATAGTGTTGTCATTGATGTCAATTGCAACCGATAATGAAGCAGTAAAGCAATCGGTAATGAAGGAGTAAAGCAATCGGTAATGAAGTAGTGAAGATCAATCGATAACCCTAACCAATTGAGAAGCAGAACCCTAACTAATGGATCTTGGAGATGAAGATGCCATGTAATCATGTTGCACATAATGATTTTCAAAAAGGTTTTGGTGCATAAAGATAACCATTTATCTTGGGAATGATCAAATGCATAGTATGAAGTGACAAATGCATGATGTGTTACAAGATTTAAAGTGCAGTGATCTAGGAGCAGTTGTAGATGCCTACAAGAATGTGAAGTTGATTGCATCTAATCTAATGGTCAAGATTGAACTGATGTGTTTATAATCTCTATGACAATTGTAGGGTTTGTGTTGTGTTACCAACCTAATGTATTTGTTTTTAAGGTCGAAGGATTATTTGGAAGTGTGTTGGAAATTTGATTAATTTTGAGAGATTTTTGCCAAACTAAGAGGTGTGTCTGTAGAATGATTTGAAGGAAAATAGGAGCAGTAAAGGCTTTGATTCAGCAAGGATGTGTTGTTTCCATATCAGTCAAGAACCTATTGTTCTCTAACCATTACAATAGTAACAAGCTTGTTGTTGAAATCCCTTAACCAGGTAAGCTTTAATAGGCTTGTTGTTGAAATCCTCTTACCAGGTGGTCCATTATCTTGGATTTGAAATCCCCCACTGAGGTTACCTTTAACAGGTTATTTGTAGTCAATCCCTTAACTGAGTGGTCCTTAACTAGATTTATTCCGAACATAACATTATTGTATAAGCTTCTAACAAGGCTTGGCTCCTAATAGGGAAAACTTCAGAAGAGTTCAAAATACTTGTGGGTATTCATCCCCACTATGGTTTTTCCCATTTGGGTTTCCATGTGAAAAATCATTGTGTCAAGTGGTGAATAATTTTGTGGATGTGTTTTTGGTATGGTTGATATGGATGATTGGTAAATATACATAGATATATTTAAATGACTGGAAATGATCTGAATCATGTTAATATGGGTATTAGTGAAGTGGTTTAAGGTTTTGGTTGAAGGATATTTAAGTTTCAGATCTATTGCATTATATCACTAAAGTATTAAGTCAACTAGTAAGGTATAACAGTGCTACTACAGTTTTGTTAAAGTACTGGTAAAATGTGTGAGTTGTTTTTGAGTTGGAAAGAAGTTTGGTGAAAGCCCAGTTAATTTTCAATCTACTGATTCACCCCCCCCCCCTCTCAGTAGTTGGCTAGATCTTTATAGTTTCATCATATTATCAATTGGTATTAGAGATTTCTAGGTCCTCTTGAGTATGAGCCTAATAGCTTGAGGAAATGATCGAGGAGAAAATGATGAAGAGAGAAGGTTTGAAGTTCAATAGAGATAACTATAGAATCTGGAGTGATATGATGAAGATTTACATGAAGATCTTAGGAAGTTAGTATTGGGATCAGGTTGTTACTAAGTATAACTTGCCTAGTGGAATTATGTTAGATGATCAGAAGAAGGAGCAATAGGAGAACAACCAAGCATTGGAGGCCATCATCAGTACCTTGTTAGATTCAGTATATGTTGATGTTCATGGATTGGAAACTGCATATGAAGTTTGGAAGAAACTAGAAGAAATCTATGGTGGTGATGATCATGTAAAGATAGCCAAGAGAGTCTTAGAGGAAAATTTGATGACATGAGAATGGCCGAAGGTGAAAACATTCAACAATATGGTGAGAGAATCAAGGAGATAGTTGAAAAAATCAAAAGTGTTGGAGGTATAGTGGAGGATGCCACTATGGCTAGCAAGGTATTGAGAACCCTTCTACCGGTCTATTCTATCAGAGTTGCAGCCATTCAAGAACTCAAATCTATTGACAAGACAAAGGTAACTCTTGACTCTATTATTGGTAAATTGATTGCATTCAAACTAAATGGCTTTGATGGAAGTGTTTAGAGGTCATAATCTGCATTTAAAGCCTTAGTCTCAACCCCACCAGTAAGGAAAAGTAGAGAAGTAAGTTACAATCATGAATCTAGATCCAACAAAGAGGTAGATGATGAAGAAATCCTGATGGAACTCAAAGCATTGTTGGCTAAGTGGTTACCTAGAGGTACTGGTAAGTATAGAGGTAAACTACCACTAAAATTTTTTGCATGCAACCAGATAGGACATATTGCTTCTAACTATCCTAATGGAGATAATGAGGAAAAACAAGAGAAATATAGGAAGTATAAAGGAAAAAGAAAAAGAAATTGTCTCATTGTAGTGGATGGAGGTATTATTGATGAAGAATTTGAGGAAGATACAAATGAGGACATTGTCTTTGTTGCTATCAAAGAAGACATATCATATCAAAAGGCATTGGTTTCTCACTTGGATAATTTAGATGACTGAATTATTGAAAGTGGTTGTTCACACCACATGACTAGTGACTAGAGCAAGTTTTTAACATTGGACGAATTTGATGGAGGCATTATTAGATTTGGGAATAACTCTCCCTGCATGGTGAAAGGGAAAGGATCCATCTCCCTGAATGGTAAGAGTAGTGCAGATGATGTCTACTGGGTTGAAGGTCTGAAACATAATCTTTTGGGTGTTTCTGAACTCAATGACAAAGGTTACCCATTAGAATTCAAGAATGGATTTTGCAAGATATTTGGAAGCAAAAGTGAACTGATTGCAATAGGCAAACAAACTAGAGGTAATCTTTTTCACTTAAACTCTAAAGTCAATAGTTGTTTGATTGCAAAAGTAGAAGATAGTTGGCTTTGGCATCTGTTATTGAACATATTTGTCCTTCTAAAATAACTATACAAATAAACTCAAAATGCCCATAATGAAGGACAAAAAGAACTAACAATTGGATAGATTATCATTGAAGTGATAATCTTCCTCTGAATTCAGAGGTACAACTCCCTCTTAGAAGATTTACAAGGAATTAAATTGTTGGTATGCTTTTAACCAGAAAGCAATAAAGGAAAATAACATTCATCCATAGCCATGAAAATGAATGCCAAAGATTTACAAAACAAACATAAATGAAGACCATTAAATCAAAGTTTAATTATCTACACTTATGGATAACATTTGGACTAAAAATTAACAGAGAATGTTGTTGCTCCAATATGGCTTACTTTCAAGCACACAATCTTGTAATCAATCAACATACACAATCAATTATAGTAGAAAAGACATTAATAAACAAATGCAAAGGCTCAAAGTCTAGCTACAGTCATGAGAAGAATATCAACAACACAAAGATTGAAGATATCATCTGCATTCTATTCATGTCTTAAAATCAACTCAAAGATTGATATTTTTTGTACAAAACATTGCTTAGAAAAGATTCAACTCCTCCCTTAAAAATAAAAATCTACTCCCCCTCACCCATAGGCTGCAAGAAGAAAAGAAAAGAAGAAGAACCCCGCCTCCTTCAATCCTTTCACAATAAATAGGTACATGAGATCTTTATTCAGTTTTATAACTGAATCTTGAAAAACCTTTTAACTAATGTTTTTCACTTTCCCCATTACTCTTATTTATAGCATCAAATATTTATAAACATTAGAAATATAATTCTCTTAAGTTTATAAGAATATTTGGATAGGTGACACTTGAATATTTTATCCCAAAATGAAAATATTTGTGACAGTCAAAATCTGTCTCGATGCAGGGGCCGTAACTTTTGTTTGCACTATTGGAGCTTTCTTAATTTTGGTTATGTTGGTCGTAACCTAGTTTTCTGCATTTTCACTAGAGCGATTTCAAAAATAATGTCTGAGTAAAAAGATATGTGCTACTATGTGCGGGTCTATATGACTGTCATAAAATCAGACTTGTCAAAATAATATTCTAAGTGATTTTCACATCTTCTGCTCTCAAACACACTGATTTCTTTGAAATTAGAATTAACCTTCTATGGATTCTGATAATTATAGATATAGCTAAGATGAACAATGATAATTCATATGGGATTTAAATCCATCTGAAGTATTTGAGTTGTCTTATCGTGACAACTTTTGAACTTGGCCTTATCAAACCATCGATACCTAGGGAATAGTTGAACTGCTTAAGCTCTATCATACTTGTAGAGCTTGAACCTTGAACCTGTGAGGTTCAAAAACACAAACTGCACCCATATGCTTCATTGATTGCTTTTCCTTTCCATTTTGGTTGTGCGTTGAACCTTTGAATTTCATCGAACATTTTGAACATCACTAAACTATTTGAACTAGGTTCAAATGGTTCATAGTCTGGAGAAAGAGTATATGAAACACCATCCGTGACCGTGAAATAGAGCTGCTGCAAAACACTTGATATGAATGTTAGCCTGAAAATGTCTTAGATGCAACTTAGAACATGTGATACCTAAATGAACACTATGAACTCTTTTCAAGATGGTTTGAGGGGTTCATGAGGTTCAAACTGACCATTGAAATGTAATGCTAAGGATTTAGAAATGATTTACAGGAGGATTAGGGATTGAACCAATGAACTTTTAACAAGATTCCAAAAAAAGAGGGAGAAAAGGACTCAACTAAAAATTTTGCAAGATGACTCACTCTTGTTATGAAGGATGAATGACAAGGTAACAACATCATAGGTTTTTCCATGTGAATTTTGATAATATTGTAAGAGTCAGCAAGCCAAAATTAGTAAGAGGATTGCCATAGTTAGACAAACCAATGAATTCTTTGTGCAAGGAATGTCAGTTAGGGAAAATGACATCCTCAACCTTCAAGAGAAAATCTTTCTCAACTGAACATTTGCTAGATTTGGTTCATACTGGCCTATGTGGACCAATGAGAACTAGGAGTATTCAAGGAGATTAGTACTTCATGATATTTACCGATGACTACTTCAGGATGATGTGGGTCACATTCTTGAAAGACAAGATAAAAGCATTCAGAAAATTTAAAACATTTAGAGCCTTGGTTGATAATGAAAGTGGAAGGAAGCTAAAATGCTTAAGAACTGATCAAGGTGGTGAATTTACTTCAGAGGAATTCACTAGATACTGTGAAAACAATGGGATCAAGAGGCAACTATTTGCACCAAGGACACCACAGCAAAATGATATTGCAGAAAGGGACAACCGGTCAGTGGTTGAAGCTTCTAGGACTATGTTAATTCAAGGAGGTGTAGCTAAGATATTTTGGAGAGAATCTGTCAGCACAACTATTTATACAATGAACTGTATACTGGTCGAAAGAGGTAAGGACAAAACACCCTACGAATACTGGTATGGTAGATCACCGAATGTCAGTTACTTCAAAAAATTTGGTAGTAAATGTTTTATTAAAAGAAGTGATTATATTGGAAAGTTTGATGCCAAAATTGATGAAGGCATATTTCTTGGTTACTCCACCAAGAGCAAATCTTATAAGTGTTACAACAACCAGACTAAGAAGATCATTGAAAGTGTCAATGTTCGAGTAGATGAATTTCTTGAAAAATATGAAGAAACCAGTGAGAAGAAGGAAGAAGAAGAACCAAACACACTGTTTTTGGAATTGGAACCAGTAAAGCTAGAAGTTGGAGAACTGAACATAGAAGCCCCAGCTCAACTGGAACAGGAAGGTCTAGCAGAAGATGAAGAAAGTGAAGAAGAAGAAGAACCTAAAAACCAAGATCAAATTATTCCAAGGTATGTCAGACTCAATCAAAACCCTGATCAGATTATTGGAGACAATAATGCAGGTGTGTTAACAAGAAGAAGGCTAAGAGAAAACTCTTGTATGATCTCCACCATTGAGCCTAGAACCAAAAAATAAGCATTTGAAGATGAAGACTGGATCAAGGCAATGGAGGAAGAACTTGATTAGATAGAGAAGAATAATACATGGTCATTGGTATTGAGATCAAAAAACAAGAATGTAATAGGCATGAAGTGGGTATTTAGAAACAAATTGAATGAAGATGGAGCAGTGGTCAAGAATAAAGCCAGACTAGTATGCAAAGGATATGCACAAGAGGAAGGTGAAGATTATGGTGAGACATTTCCACCAGTAGCAAGATTGGAAGGAGTAAGGACTCTACTTGCATTTGCAACATATAGAGGATTTAAGGTATATTAGATGGATGTTAAATCATCATTCTTAAAAGGAATATTGGAAGAAGAAGTCTACATAGAACAACTAGATGGTTATGCATTAACAGAAGAAAAGGATATGGTATGCAAGCTACATAAGGCACTATATGGATTGAAACAAGCACCAAGAGCATGGCATGAAATATTGCACTCTCACTTAGTAAAGATAGGTTTTCAAAGAACAAATGAAGATAGTAACATATATCTCAAGACAAAAGGATATAAAATACTGGTAAGTGAGGTATTTGTTGATGATATCATTTTTGGAGGTAATGATGATATGTGTCACGATTTTTCTAATGAAATGAAGAATGAATTTGAGATGTCATTGGTAGGT
Organism: Cryptomeria japonica; assembly: GCF_030272615.1. Lineage (NCBI taxonomy): Eukaryota > Viridiplantae > Streptophyta > Pinopsida > Cupressales > Cupressaceae > Cryptomeria > Cryptomeria japonica. The sequence continues at coordinate 627,617,012 of NC_081412.1, forward strand.
GAGATAAAAAATTCATAGGTTTACAAATCCAATAGATGAAGGAAGGAATTTTTATTAAACAATCCAAGTATGTGAAGGAAGCATTGAAAACTTTTGGAATGGGAGAATGTAAACTAGTTGGAACACCAATGGTTATAAGTTATAAATTGTCAAAGGAAGATGATTCTGCACCAGTTGATGAAAATGAATACAGATTCATGATAGGTAAGCTACATTATGTTGTCTACAATAGATCAGACATTGCTCATGTAGTAGGATTGGTTGCTAGATTTCAGAAAAATTTGAAGGAGTCACACATGATTGCAACCAAAAGAATTTTTAGATACTTGAAAGGCACAATAGATTATGGATTATGGTATCCATATGCAGGATACTTTGACTTAAAAGTCTATACTGATGTGAATTGGGTAGGAAATGTTGATGACAGGAAAAGTACAACCAGAGGAGCATTTTTTCTTGGAGGTAGATTAGTCTCTTGGAGCAGAAAGAAATAGAATTCTTGTTAGGATTCCCAAAGATACTGAGAGGGGGGGGGGGTGAATCAGTATCTTGTCAGTTAATGGATTTTCTTAACTTATTAAATGAATTGCATCTCAAAATAGTATACCGGTAAACAAGAATTAATGCACTAAATAAGAACAACAACCACAACATAGAAAGCACACCATAACACAATATTTTTAATGAGGAAACCTAGTGTGGGAAAAACCTCGATGGGATTTGTGACCCACAATATTCACTTATTGGCCAATAAGTGAATATTATTGATACAATAGGGGCCTGCACATTCAGGAAGGCCAACTGCCTAAAGCTCACTGTTTAAATACAAAAGAGAAGTCTCACTGACTTACAAAAATGGATTAAGTAAATCCAATGTCATGTACTACTTCGGATCAACATCTGCTATGCCAGGTTTAGTACCAGTTTAAGCTCATGCAATAATCATAAACCTTATTCCACAATCTACCTTAATATTCGCACATATTATCCATCTTGCATATTCCTCATTACAAATGTTCTCTAAGATCTCATACTTATATATGAGCCTTATTACAATTTATCTTGTCGGCTTTTAAAAAGATTTTACAATTAAATAAAAAAGACAATAAACAAAATCTTGGCATCCAGGGTGCTAGTGAACATCTTTTCATTGTTGGTGAACTGTATGCCGATGTAGAGTCTGCTAGTGCCAATGCCTACCAATGCCATAGGATTGTAAGGTTTCCATCAATGACAATACCTTCAATCACCTACAATTCATCATTGGAGTGTGCATTTGCCAACAATCTCCCCCTTTGGCATTGATGGCAACACTCATGAGAAAAAGCCAAAATATGTATCCAAAAATGTCTTACCAAAACTGTCAAAACTATGTGCTCCCCCTGAGCTGGTGATCTCTTCTGTCATATCCTTTTTCTCATCCTCTACTACTCCCCCTTTGGCATCAATGAAAAAGGTTGTCATTCAATGTCATTTGAGTGTAGTTCCTCTTATGATCCTTGTAACCGGTTGGTTACGATCTGAGATAAATCTGTTAAGGCAACATTCAGACTGTTGTAGAATCTCTCACTATCCTTTAGTGTTGCTTCAGTCCTCTGAATTGTACTAGTGAGAAAGTACATTTTCTCTTCCGGTGTTTTAAGTTTTAGAACAAGAGCCTTGGAAATCTCTTTTCTCAAAGAGATCAGGATATCTAGTTTAGGACTTAGTATGCATGTCCATTCTTTTGTCTTAAACCTTAATCTTTCCTTATCTTTTTCAAGTTTTTCTATTTTCTCCTCAAATCCGGTAATTTCCTGTTCTACTTCCGATATTGAATCCGATGAACCTATCAAGTTGTTAGCAATAACATTGATTTCCTTTTGAGCTATGTTGATCTCTTTATCTATATCTTTTTTCAAAATGTTTGTCTTGCATGTATCTCTGTACAATATCTTGAAGTCCAAAATTGTCTTGCCTAGTACCAGTAATAAGGTATCCATATGTTCTTTATTTTTCTTGACTATCTCCTCAAAGAATTTTTCCTTCTCTTTATTCATTTTCTCTTTGAATGTCTCCTCATTGATTTGATAAATTATTAGTAGGTTTTCAATTATGTACTTAGACAATGTGTCTAATTGGCTCAACGAATCTTTAATCTCTATATTACGCTTAGGTGCTATCAATTTCAAAATTGGTAAAGTGTCATCTATAGCCTTATATGCTAGTGCATTACAATCTATTATTTTCTTGATAGAATCTAGTAATACCTCTGTCACATTAGTTGGTCTGAATTCAGTCATAGAAATTCCGGATGACTATCCAACTACCTTCACAATTTGTAATCCGCTGGTGGTAGTAAAAGCTTTGCTTTCCTCTTTCTCTGGAGGGTCAATTTGTGTCTGCATTTCCACTACCAAAGGTTTAGGTTTATCAGATGTAGTTGGTGGCACTGTCTATGTATGTACCTATGAATCTTGTTGCTCTACCTGTTTCTCTATGTGTGTCTCTATCAGTTTCTTTGTTCTCTCTAATGATGGTTTCTCTGATGGTGCCTCTATACTATCTACTGCCAGTGACTCAATAGGTTTTTTGGTCTCATTGGTTTCAAGTTTCCTAGTACATAGATCAGTATGTATACCTATGGTATCTGTGTAATGTCTCGCCAAGAACCCTGAAGGAAAACCCACAACAAGGGTGAAACAATTTTTTTTTTTCAAGTATAAACATCATATGTGCATTTACACTACATGAACGGAACACAAGCGAAAGACTTACACCAGAATTCCTTAAGGGTTACCAATGAAGAATGAACTTCAAGAATAAATTCCACAAAACCATAAATCCACATAAGCATCATTAACTCAATGATCACAAGAAGCCATAAGAAAATATACATTCACCAAAGAAAGATTGAAAGGATACAACATAATTTCCACTTCAATAAGCATTTACTAACATCATTAAGGAGACTGATAAAAACATCCCCACATATGATTTCATTGCTCTACCAATACATAGCTTCTCAATAATCATATAAGGGTAGATCTTATCTAGTTACAAGGTTACATAAGATCAATGATACAATGATACAATTATACAATAACCACAAGGGTCTCCAAATAACAATAATCTTCAAACAAGAGATGAAGCATGAGTCACGAACCATAGGAACACCTACGAAGCCAATCCTCACATGAAGGTACAAATCCGAACATCTAGTGGGAAGTGGCACTACCACCTAACCATGTAATTCCCAAATGGAATCACCCCACCATGCTAGGAGATAGCTGAGGACCCTTAAACAAGCATAAGCATGACATGGTCGACAAAACAATACAACTCCATGATAGCACATAATGACCCCATAAAGATCTGGGTGACTCAACATCACAAACACACAAGTGAACCAAATGAGAGAGTGTCATCACATAGCTTAAGATGGATACCATGGTACATCCTCCATAGGTCCTAGCCCATTGTCCTGGTAACCTCTCCTGAACCTCTGGTTCCAACTAAGTCTCATGCAAACCCTACCAGCCTTTTGTGAAGACAAGGTGGTTGGTTTTCCATTCTAGGCCTTCTCGCAACATTATGAGCCATGTACTAGCACTCACCTATGCATGAGGTATAATTATGTTTATTAATGTTATGATACTACCCACCTAATCAATTCATTAGATTACCAGTTATTATTTGACTTTCATTGGGTCGTAATGCCTACCACTTTGGGTGCAACCCCCAAGCAAAAGACACTCTCTCAAAGGACACTACACAAGCATGGTCACTCCTTGAGGACCCTATGGTGAAGCAGACAACCATCACACCACTATCAACAACAAGTGGTCAAATAAGGACATACTGACTCTTGGCTAACAATAAGGCAAAGACCCTACATGGTTAAGACAATGAAGCTAACATATATCTCTTGGTCAAGGTACCAATTACACCACCACAGGATGATGGAACCACAAACCAAATATCACAATAAGCACTTGTAAGGATAGCTAAATACATCAAGTCCACACTCAGACAATCTTTGAGAATATCAGCATCATAAGCGCTTGCAACATCATTGATTGAAAATTAAATAAAACACTCCTTTCCAGCAATCACATCTAATCAATTTCCAAATCAATATTCCATCAAGAATGAAACCCACATTAAACATTCAACCGGTTATAACATGAATTCCAAATAGGCATTTAAATCATTTTCAGAATACATCCAAAACTTACTAATTTGAATCTCTAATTCATACCTTAATTTTCATTGATAAATTTACTAACCACATAATAAAAATCACATGAAAAACACATTACATCACACAAAACCACTTTAAACTTTCCATTCATTAAATTTAAGTTCTTAGCACTAATAGGTTTGGAGACCGGTGAGGGCTCAAAATTAAATGAGGGTCAAACCAACCCACGGTTGTGCTGCTACAAGGTGCAACAGACACTACCTGCCACTAGTGCTACTACCATTGGTAACAACCCTACTGACTGGTGGCTACCACTACCAACCGATAGTGGTGTTGCTGACCGGTAGTGCTGCCACTGCCGACCGGTAGCACTGCTACCAAGCGGTAGTGGTGCTACCGACCGATAGTGTCGTTACCACTGGTAGCAGCCGCTACCAACAGATAGCACCCACTACCAACTGGTAGTGATCCTACCAATCAGTAGTGCTACTACCAACTGATAGTAGTCCTATTGACTAGTAGCACTGCTACTGCGTAGTGGTGCTGCCGACTGATAGTTTTGCTACCTGTGGGTAGCAGACACTACCGACCCACATGATGAGGCAAGCCCATCACAGGAGCGGTAAATTCTATGAACAAACCAAAAACATATACCTCCAAGGCATTCTAAAACCAAAAGATCACAAAATCAATAACCACAAATAACATTCCATTTCAAGAATTATTTCATGGGCACACACATACAGTGCCAATTTCCAAAATTTCAAGGAAAAGTTACCAGCAAGGTAAATGGTGAAATAAACACACTGGAAAGAATGACTAGCAAATTCTTGACAGTAAGAAACAAGGATGCACCCAACAAACCCAATCTAAAATTCTTTTCTTTCAAAAGAAGAGGTAAATCACTAAGTTGTTTGCTATGAACAAATAACACACAAGAAGAAGAAACAAACAATTCCTTTCCTGAATGCAACCATATGCTATTAGCATCACAAAATCAATTATATTAGGCAATCTTTCTTCTATTTCAACATTCTAAAAAAAATCTACAGTCAGATTTTATTTTCCAATCACACAAGAAGAAAACTAAAATATACAAAATCAAATCAAAACATCAAAATAGATTATCCAACCCGAAGAAAAGGCAAGCAAGGAAATGAAGGAACACCGGTCTTACAAGCAGGTTGAATTTCCATCTCCTCCAAGAAGTTTTTCCCAAAATTTTCTCTCCAAAAATTTTCTTCTTCTCCTACCATGAATCCCATAATGGATGCCCAAAAATATCTTTTTAACCTATGCTTCTAGGTTAAAGTCATTTCATCCAATCAGATTTAAATATTTTAAAACTAAAAAGGCAATCAGATTTATTTCTTTCCCAAAAATAATAATTCTTTCCAATGATTAAATTAAAAGGCCAAATGGAAAAATACAAAGGAAAGATTTTATTTATTTTGTTTTCCATAATTACTTCCTTCAACATAAGCACTTAACCTTTTTAAATGGCTAGGCAATTTATTTATTTCACAAAAATATCAAGGAAACTTTACAAAATAAATTAAGCCATTTAACCATTAAATCTAGCAATTCATCAATTTAAATAAATCAATAATCATAGAGCATAATAATCAACTAATTATGCCAACACAAGATAGCATCATCCATTTAAATTAAATAACCATTTAAATAAATAGAAACATGCAAAACCACAACAGATCAAATGACGACTCTCAAATGACCAAACCAAGGCACTATGACTCGCATAACAGCCAGACGGGGAAACATAACCGACTGAAAATACTCATACGAGTGTAACTGCAATCAAGCTAGGGTACAACAACTATCTCCTCCACTCCCATCAATATATCAAGCATGCTCAGACCTATGAAACTAGGTGGAGTCAATACCCCATACTTACCTGGTACTAGTACCTACAATGTCCTGCACCAAAGAACCACACGTGCATATAAACCAATATATATATATATATATATATAAACATGACATGTACAATGATGAAGGAGAATCATGATATTCCCTATCTCATTGGAGTGAGTGAAGGAAAATCATCCCCTCGCATCCCAATATACTTGCAAACATGCAACATATAAATAACACATTGCAATATAAGGGAAAAGTGTCAGTCCATGATAAAGATCCATAAAATAACATTATTCATAAGCACTGAGATACTACATAAAATCATACACCATAAATCCAGATAAAGCATGAAATAACATTGCATAGTATCCAAATCAAAATACAATAATGTTCCACAGGAACAGTCACCAAAGTAACTCAAAACATACCAAAGAGGTTGATCGAGGAGGGATACTACAATTTGCCTTTCCTATATCCATTGTCTATTCAGTTTGTTGCTCACTCTCAATTCCAATGTCTCCAACTATATTTTCAACATTTATTTCAACTGTTGTGTCTTCTGCCAGTGGCTCAGTTGCCACATTTCTTTTCTCACTTGATTCCTTGTCAACCACAATGTTTACTTCCTATGTGTCAATATTCATTGTGTACAACACTTTAGAATCAGGATTTGTATCATCATGTGTTGTCTCCATACTCTCTCTTGCTGGTGGAGTATCAGAGGAAGGTGGGGTTAAGTTGTTTGTTATCTTTATTCTTGGAGGTCCACCTACCTTGCCTTTCCCCTTATCCTTGTCCTTTTCTTTTTGATAGACTTTAAAAGTCTTTGGTCTCTTAAGTTCTTCTTGCTTCTCTTTTTCAATAGAGAATATATCCCACTTGTCTGTAGTTTCTTCTGATATTTCATTTACTCTACCTGCCATCAGTGCTACATGTCGTTGACCAATTGAGAATACTGTCCGGTTACCCTCACTGATTAACTCATCAATCTCTTGAGTTGAGTTCACTGGGTGAATTGCAAGTAGTTTTTCTATTTTGATCTTTTTATCTAATTCCACAATTGCTACCCTTCTAGCTTCTAATCTTCTATACAAGTCATTGGGTATGTCATATACAACTTCCATAAAAAATTTCCTATAAATATCAAGATGTAAAATAACACTATTTTCTATACTTTCTTTTTCATCATTTAATAGTGTGTTATACAACTTGCTGATGTTAGGAAATTTGCCATCTTCAGTTATTTCACTCAAAAGTTTGTCAAGTGGAGGAACAACTTGTTTTTGTTTCCTCTTCTTTTGTGTCAACTTCCTTTCTGGAGGCCTAACTGCCTGTTGTTTCTGTCTTGTTCTTTTTGGTGTGGGAGTAGGTGTTGGTGAGGGTTTTCTTTTTCTCTCTACCCTTTTGAATTTTGCTAGTATCTCACTATCAGAGGAGGTAAAAACCAGTGAAAGATGTGTTTTCGGTTGTAGTCCTTCTAAGTCACTCTCATTAATACCAGTTTTATTTAATACATCCTCTTTGGTAGCTTTAGCATGCCTTGTTCCTTTCCTAATTATCTGCTCAGTTTTCTTTATTCTTTTCTGAGATTGAATACCACTTTCAATTGTTTCAGCATTGCCAAATACTTTTTTTGTCGGTTCTTTAGGGGCTTCTAAGAGGGATTTTGCATAAGTTTAAATTATATTCTCATCTGCCTCATATCCCATTTTAGTAACCCAAGTAGTCCTTGGAACCACTGCCTCCATCCAGATTTCATCTTTCTTAATTACAAAGCATATCTCCTTTTGTTATTTGTCAACAATAGCTTGAGATAGCCTTATCCTAGTTTTCATTCTAGCCTTTAGTGTTTGAAAATGTTCATTTATAATATTTTCTTTGTCATCTCTCATATTTTTGAGTATGTCCAGAAGTTGTTTTCCTAACGGGATGTCAAAACCAAAATCCTTTCTTCCAATATTGGGAACTTGCTTGGTAATATATAACATTAAACATACAAGTAGGTTGCCAAATCTGAATGTACCTTTCTTATCACCTTTTATCTTTCCCAGATTGTCTATCAGTTCATCTTTCAACCATTCACAAAATATGAATTTTTTCATTGTTGTTTATCATGTCATAGGTACTATCAGTTCATCTTTCAACCATTCGCAAATATCAATTTTTGCATTGTTGCTTATCATGTCATAGGCACTTTTGATACATAAGCTGGAAATAGAGTTTAATCTATTGGCATGAGTAACCTTGTATCTAAGAATCATGCTTATGAACCCTACATTGGTATCCTTAACATCATTTACTCTTAGGGATCTCTTATGAAAGGTTGCATCAGTTAGGGTTATTACAATGTCATTTGGAATCTTTTTAGTCTTGTCAGGCTTGCTACCAGTGGAAGGTAAGCATGTCACTGCCCTAACTGCTTCTTTGGTTATCTTATGAATTCATTCCAACCAAAAGAACTCTCCATGTACTCTTCTTAGCACAATCCTTATAACATCCTTCAGAAAATCAAGGATACTAAGAATTTCCATAAAACCTAGGGTTTCAATTATCTTGTGTTCCGGTTTAACATTTCCATTTTCATCACATATAACTGTCTTGTACATGTTGTTAATCTCATCATCTCCTAGTTCATCTATATGACAATTTATGTAGATTCTAGGATCCTCAACATAAGCAACTCCTTTAGGTATTTTTGAGAATGCTCTTGGGGTATCATCTTTCTTTGCAATTTTGGGAATGATTTTAAATATGGGCCTAGGGCGCTTAACAACTTCAACTACAATAGGGTTTGCAATGAATTCAGGTGCAGAGGAGGAAGCCATTGTTATAAATACCTTAATTTGCCTTTAGGTATGAGTGCTTGAATGATTTTCTTCACTTCTTGCTATGGATGCCTTCACTCGGAATTTATGCACTCTCAGGAAGTTTGAATGCTCGATGAATGAAAAAAGAGCCAAAACACTTTCTTTATAGTGTCATTTCCTTCAACTGCCACATTTAATGTATGTCAGTTAAGTGAAAACTTAACTCATCTACCGGTAAAGAAGTATTTCAACTTCTTATCATCAACCGAAGGTAAATTAGCATGTTTTTCAATTTGTTGCCATACCCCAAAGGATTATTTCTCAGTTAGATGAAGAATCTCCTGTCGGTGGAGTGATACTCTGTTCTACCAGTGAAGGAATGGCTTCATTAACATTCATATCTGATTTTCTGATCCATTATTCTAAAAATTCTTGCTTTACTTCTTCAACCTTTTCTTTACCTTTCAAACTGGGTCCTTCGTTATTTGCCGATGATGCCTTACTTCTACAAAATTTTGCAATATGTCCAATCTTGTTACAAGTATAACAAGTCACATTGTTTTTCTGAATAGCTTTTCCATATCCTATGCTGGTATGTGTTTTGCATTGATTAGATAAGTGTCCAAATCTTCCACAAACATAACATCTTACATTCATTCTGCAATTTTCTAAATTATGTCCAACTTTATTGCATTTAGAGCATTGACTGGTGGGTGCATTGGTGTTCTGATAGTTTCTAGATCTACACTCCTTTTCTCTATGACCATACTTGTTACAGTTAAATCTTTTTCCATTAAATTTATAAGCATTAGGTTGTCTTACCGGTTTGCTGTGATCATGTTTGTTTGCAGTGCCGGAGCATTCACCAACTTCAAAGCTAAGTCCATTAGTGTCTCCATTAGGTTTCTGATTTTTCAGCATGTCATTAGGTTCTTCTAAACTTTTCTTGAATTTCTCCTTGTGTTGATTTGCAGTAGCCAACTCATTTTCCAAGAAATCCTTGTCTCATGAGTTCAGTTTTATCATGTTCCAAGTGAATCATATCTATTTTTAACATATCATTCTCATGACCGAGTCTTATATTTTCATTTGTAGCATCATTGATTCTTCTATCCAAATCATCTTCATTCTTCTTTCTATTTTTTAGCATCTTTACAAAATATCATGGTCATGTCTTGCATCTCATTTCTCAAAGACATATTCTCTTGTTTTAGTTTGCTTACCAAATCATTAAGAGTCTCTTTTTTATCATCATCACTCTGTATCTTCTCATGAAGTTCTCTTCTTTTTTTCCTAGCAATAGTGAGATTCTCCTAAAGTCCTTGAATGATTTCTTATGTAGCCTTCAGATCATCTTCAAGTTTCATATTTTTCAACTTTTCTGCATCATAATCTACAAGAGATGTTTCTAGTTGTTTTCTTAGATTATCCATCTGTACTAGAGTCAGAATCTTCCTCAAGCTATTAGGCTTTTGAAAATAGAGGACCAAGCTCTGATACCAATTGTTAGGATTCCCAAAGATACTAAGAGGGGGGGGTGAATCAGTATCTTGTTAGTTAATGGATTTTTTTAACTTATTAAATGAATTGTATCTCAAAACAATATACCGATAAACAAGAATTAATGCAGTAAATAAGAACAAAAACCACAACATAGAAAGCACACCATAACACAATATTTTTAACGAGGAAAACCTAGTGTGGGAAAAACCTTAGTGGGATTTGTCACCCACAATATTCGCTTACTGGCCAATAAGTGAATATTACTGATACAATAGGGGCTTGCACATGCAGGAAGGCCAACTGCCTAAAGCTCACTGCTTAAATACAAAAGAGAAGTCTCACTAACTTACACAAATGGACTAAGTAAATCCAATGTCATGTACTACTTCGGATCAACATCTGCTATGCCAAGTTTAGTACCGGTTTAAGCTCATGCAATAATCATAAACCTTATTCCACAATCTGCATTAATATTCACACATATTATCCATCTCGTATATTCCTCATTACAAATGTTCTCTAAGATCCCATACTTATATATGAGCCTTATTAAAATTTGCCTTTTCGGCTTTCAAAAATATTTTACAATTAAATACAAAATACGATAAACAAAATCTTGTCGGCCAGGGTGTTGGTGAACATCTTTTCACTATCAGTAAACTGTATGTCGATGTAGAGTTTGTTGGTGCTGGTGTCTACTGGTACCATAGGATTGTAAGGTTGCCATCAATGACAATACCTTCAATCACCTACAATTTCTCATTGGAGTGTGCATTTTCCAACATTTCTATCTCTCAATCAACAACAAAAGCTAAGTATGTTGCAGCTTACATGAATTGTACACAAACAATTTGGATGAAACACATATTAGAAGGTTTCAAGCTGAAGATGTCAGAACCAGTAAGAATTTTTTGTTATAATACAAGTGCTATAAATATTTATATGAACCTGGTGTTGCATGCTCGGAAAAATAATATAGAGCTGAAGTATCATTTCCTGAGAGAGAAAGTTCAAAGAAAAGATGTATCACTGGAGCATGTTTCCACTAAAGAACAACTAGCAAATATGTTTACTAAACCTCTACCTAAGGCTACATTTGAATATCTCAGAGGTGAGATAGGGGTTTTACCCCTACATGAAGTCAATTAAGTAGATATGGAAGACATCAATCCCAGAGCCTATTGAAAATCTTGGAGTAGGATTGGTGAAGAATGGAGCTACTCCATAGGGGGAGCAGCTAATTGCAGATCGGTGAAGCATGGATAAGAAACATAAGTGTTTACCTTCACTTTGGCTTTGTTGTCAAAGGGGGAGAAGAAAAGTATATGATTGATAACCTTATATGTTAAGGAGAGAAGATAGATTGCAAACCAGTTACTAGCTTTTACTAAGGAATATAATGACATGGTCACCTTGTTGTCACGAATAAAGGGTCTTCTAGATTCTCATTATTTTAGACATGGATGTTTTGGTACATGAACATCATCAGAAAAGGGAATGACATGATAGACTATGGTGAGAAAATCAGTGATGTGATTTGTGAACAACTAAAGGAAGTCAAAACTACCTTGAAATTCTATATGACTTCCTACCTAGTGTATGCAGCCACCTCCATGAGGCAATTTCCAGGATTGACTACAAAGGGTGACAGAAGGCAAACCCCAATGTGGGATAATTATTGTTAGCTAAATATCACCAATTAGATAAATCACTTTTGAAGAGTCAATGATGCTTTCTTTTCTATATGGAAGTGCTTATTCCATAAGGACTTATAGATAAATAGACTTTTAGACGTAGCATACAATAAAGTTTGTGAGTATGGATGTGTTTTCTTGCAGTTTCTTATGTTTGCATACATCCATGTAGGTTGCTTCACTGGTGAAACCTTTATGCTTCTACAGTATCCATCTGACAAGATCATTATAATTTCACACAACACTAGTCTCAAGTCTTCTTAATCCATTAGCATATATTCAGTATTGACTACCCTCAAAGCCAAGAACATGGAAGAGGAAATGAAGTGGGCTACAATGAAAAGATTCAAAGCCTACAATAACTTGGATTTTTTTGGAATGAAAAATTAAATTCAATGTAATTGTGTAAATGTGCACCAACTAGAATATGTCTAGGCAGATTGTAAGGATGAGGAAGATCTAAGGAACTTGATTTCAATCATCTCACACTTGAGTAGATTGAAAACTTGAATTTGGCCAAGATTTCAAATACATGGGAAGACACTATTGATGATATTGTTGATCCCATTTACTACAATAACAATAATTCTAATACTCCCTTTCCTCCTATTCAGTGATCATAGAAAGAAAGTAAGTCTATTTCAACAAGATTTTCTCCCATCATGGCAACTACCAATGCATGGCCACTAAAAAAAGGTATAAGAATGAAGCAAGACCCTATGAGTTCTAGTGATGAGGAGGATGATGAAGGTCATGTCAGAAAGACTTTCAAAAATGAGAACCAAGAATAAAAATGATTCATAGGAGCCACCACAAACTTCATATCCCAAGTCTAAAGGAAAGGGACCAAAGTACATGATTACTGTTAAAGGGCCAAAGAAAGCAGAATCTTCTTCAATACCTCAAGTTGTACAAGAAGATATTTCTAAGGAACCAAAATCAAAAGAATCATAGAAAACTCAAGAGGAGGGAGAAATACCTATTGGCACTGTGTTGTCATTGATGTCAACCAGTATAGGATAGCAACCAGTATGGGAGATGTGTGTGCAGTATTGTCATTGATACATATAGGATGTGATATCTTTGATGTCACCTAGCCTAGCAGATCACTAGTACATAGGTTAGTGTTGACTTGTGTTGAAGACATAAGGACTGTAGACTAGTAAGAGACATGTTGGTAGTACATTATTGCCAACCAAAAAGAGAGAAAGATGATGGGTTGTTGATTATGATGAAGAGGCGTAATTTTACAAAAATCACATCAACACCAAAGGTAAATAATGGGTAAAGAATTGATATGCTATGTGGATGTGAAATAGAAGGACTCCCATTGGATAAAGATGCAGTCACCATATGAAGAGATGACTGACAATGAATGTACCGAACCAAATCACATGTGCCTGTTTGAAGATATGCATGCTAAAACAGGGAAGCCACATTGGTGCAATGCAAGATGTAGATGACAAGGATCCACTCCCACCAGTAAGTGGAGATTATCTCCTATTATGCATGGAATGCATCATAGTCCTCTAAGATAAGACATAAGAATTAAAGGTTGGTGTTTGAAGGCACACGCCAAATCAACTGGTGAAACACTAAGTTTCCTTAGGTGCATGAGATCAGAGATATGCACTGGATTAGTCGGGTAGACATGAATGAGTCGCTGGTACAGATAAGGAAGGATATGTTTGTCAATTTGACAAAGTAGTTGATAGAAGAATAGGTCAAATAATGAAGAAGGAAAGGTTGAGAAGATGGAGACAAATGGAGTTTGTTGAAGGTGGATGACATGGTGTCATTAAGGTGGTTATCGATAAGTATGTCCACCGGTAAAGCTGACAATGTGCAAAAATGAAAGGTGCCCATCTTTTGAAGATGTGAATGAGGTAGGCTGGAAAGAATGTTGACCAATTTAGGTGTTCTAGTGGAGGAGAAGCAAAGTTCTAGGGAGAAGACAAACCAGTAAAGGTACAATCGATAGATGAACCCAGTTGTATGGTTGGTTGGTGATCTGGTCTAGACCGACACAGAAGACCTAGAAAATGTAGATGCCGACAAAGGGGTCACATGGAGTTGAAGTGGCATGCTTGAACAGTTTAGTGTGATGTGTTATTGAGGTCGTTGGAAGTTGGTCCAACATTAAATGGAGACTACAAAGCTCAAGGAAGCATGGTAGAATATTGTGGCTCAAGACTCAGGAAATAATAGAGATCCATGACAGACTGATCTAGCAGATTGAAGTCAATTAAGGAAACCATATCATGCATGTGATTGATCAGACACAATGCTGAAAATCATGCTACAGAAGCATAAAGATATAAGACATGCATTGAAAGGTAAAGAGAATGGCAATGCTCATTAATGGAGTGTGGGTCATTGATCACGGACATGATATCCAATTAGATATGATGATTAGAGATGTGATTGGATACAGATTCAGTGCATGGCAGAAATCCTACTGTATCAATATTCAAACTCACATTTAGGAGGGAAAATTTGGCTATAAGAGTGCAAGCCAAAGATGTTGTTGGTGCTACCAAAGGAGAGAGGGAGGCAAGTGAAGAGAGACAATTAGTCAAGTGCTCAACATCAATTAGAGAGGAGATTATGTGCTTGAAGAGAGAACTAGTTAGAAGAAGTAAACCGGAAAGAGTGAGGCAAGTGGTAGTCTACCATTAAGTCTAATAGAGAAGTGCACTAGTGGTGATTGAACCCATAGAGAAGAGGCAAAGAAGATTGCAGACAACTAACTGAGTTAAGAAGACCAGTTGAGGCAAGAAGCAGTGTGACAGAGAGAAAAGAGATCTAACAGAGAGAAGAACTGACAAAGAAGAAAAAGAGGCTAAACTAGTAAGGTTGCAGCAAGAGATAAGGTTACAACAGTGAGATGGTGAGAAGAGAATCAACAAAGTATTAGAGAGAGGACAACCGGTGCAGAGATTTTCATGTGTTACAAAGTTCTTTTGTAACAAGGATATTACTTTTATAATTGATTATATTCATTGTAGATCACTAAGTTGGAGCTCGGTGCAGGGGTTGGTGCTCTTTGGATTAGTGCCCTAAAGAAGGAGTAGTACTCCTTGGATTGGTGCCCTAAATGTTGTAACATAGGTTTTCATTGTGAGGCTGGATTAGAGTTGTAGTCTCTGACAACACTTCTCACTGAGGTTTTTCCCATCTTGGGTTTTCCTTGTACATCATGTGCTATGAGATGTCCCTTTTATGTGTGGTTACATTTGTGTTATCCTTTCATCTAACCGGTATACACACATAGGATAGAAAAGGGTTAAGTTTGGAAATCACTAGTTCACCCCCCTCTCAGTGGCATCTTGTGTTCAACAATTGGTATCAGAGCATAGGTTCTTGGTTGATAATATTTCTCTAGCTTGGGTAGATTCGAGTATTTGAACTCAATAATTTGTTTAGTTTCAATCCCTACTCCTGTATTTGATGGTTCAAATTATTTTATTTGGAGTTGTATGATGGAAGTCTACCTATCCTCTTTAGGGTTTGATGTGTGGATGTCGGATGTTAATGGTTGCCCTAGTAAAGTCAGTCCTCCCACTAATTTAGATGCAGAAAGAAGAAACTGGTGTAATGATATAGAAATGAAGGCTATAATCTATGGGTTATCAAATGATGTTTCCTCTCAGGTGGACAAATGTAGATTAACAAAAATCCTATGGGATAGATTAAATAAGCTCTATGGAAATGAGCCTACCATTGTAGAATAGGTTTGTGAAGATAGGATGAGAAATGCAACTCATGTGTCTGTAGGTGATGAATGTAGATCTGTTAGTAGACACTACAATGATGAAGAAGGAATCCACCTCTTCATGGCTCAAGAATCAGAGGATGAAAGGAATGCATCTGAGAATGATCATGCAAGTCATTCCTAACAGCAAGATGTGTTTGGAAGTGATAGTGAAGGTGAAGAAGAAGATGAAGCAGAAGTTGATCTTGAAGGAGAGCTTGTAAGTGAACTCAAAGAACTTATTAGAGTGAGGAATGAATACAAGTTATTCAAGAATGTTGTGGTTGTGGAACAAAACCAATTGATCAGATGCCTTGAAGAATTTGAGAAATGTATCTCAGAGTTGAAGACTCAACAAGAAAGAACCAAGGGGTGTCAGTATAATGATCTAGCATCTGAGATAGAGGCCAAGAATAAAGATATCAATAGTTAGAAGGAGAAATGAAGAATCTCATAAATGACCTTGAGAGATGTCAGGATGAGCTCAAGGTGAGAATTCAGTTTGATGGCAGCAGTGATTCCTTGGATAAAATGTTCAAGAAGCAAAAGCATTCCAAGGATACTAGAGGATTAGGAAGTGGCACTAGTGAATGCTCCACCAGTAAGAATGTCCCCCACAATGACATTTTGTTTGTTACCTCAAATGGAGATAACAAGGGACAAACCTTCACTGTTCGGAACTCTCCTTGGAAGAATATTGATCTAACCATAACCAGTAAAGACATGAAGACAATGATGAATATCAGTGCTATAGGAAGGACAAACAATGCATATCCCAAAGGAAAAGGAAAGATGGGAGAAGGCAACTTCACTGGAAGAAAGAACATAAGAAGACAACATAGAAGACCTCCTATGGGTAGAAGACAAGGAAATGCTGCTACCCACAAGACAAAGAAAGTGTGAGAAATGAAGAGATCAGATGGAAGAGCTATAGAGCCTGGACAATCCAAGATCCATTCTCGGAGAAGCATAAATGGAGATATGAAACCGATAAGATCTCCTCATGCATGGCAGAATAAATTTGTAAGTCATATGCCATCCTCTACCAGTTACCACTTCTCATGCAAGGATTATGGCCATAGGGAAGTTGAATTCAAAAAGTGGTTTAGAAATAAACATAATGTTCTTCCTAAAAATAATAATGTTATCTACCAAAGATTTAATGGTTTTGGCCATAGAAGTCCTGATTGCAGAAAGACGGGATTGCAATCATATGACAGCTAGTGTAGTGGCTATGCTCAACATGGAAATGGATATAGAGCATATGGAAGCCAAAGAAATTCATGGAACCAAAGGAGTTTTGTTCCTACAAGATCAAGTGGTCCACTAGTTCTAGTAGCCAGTTACAATAGCATGACCAAAAGAAGATAGTCAAACCGGTTTGACAGTAGGTCATCCTATCATGCGTATGACATGAACATATTTTTCTTCTACAAAAATGCTTTTTGTGATTATGTAGAATCTGATAGAGCAAGGACCAATTAGGAAAAGAAGGTAAGACCTTCTCCAAAGATTGAAAATGGGAAGAAGAATGAAGTCATGCAGGTGTGGAAGAAGAAGGAAGAAAGTAGAACCATGGAATGACAATCTACATTCAATGCACAAGTGATATCTCCTAAGGCTTAAAGGAGATGCAAGACCTTAGGGGGAGTAGTACATTGACCATATAATTCACCCCCTCAATGGAAGAGGACAAATGGAAGAATAGGTTGTTGTCTGCATAAAGGAAGAAAATGAGATGACAAGTGTGTATAGTGGTTGCCTTGGCCACACACCTACAGATGAGAGATGGATCACTACTACATGTGTCAATGGATGGAAAATTTGCAATTGGGATCGAAAGAAAATTGACACAAGAAGGTAGGTAGTAGAGGAAGGTTCTCTGGTAGAGATGATGGACCACTGCAGGAAACCGATATTTGTAGTATGGTACTGGTATGAATACTAATCAGTAGTGTAGGTTATGTAAGAAAATGAGGTCCAGGATCATTGCATTAAATCAAGCAATGTGGATTAAGGTGATTATGTCTCAACTGGTATTGGAAAAGTCTTGAATGATATATATTGGCCCAATAGTTGATCTTGTATGCATGCATCCTTTGTGGGCTAACTGGTTTGATTTTTGGCATGATAGTGATATTGTATGGCATTGTGTATATCTAGGATCATGTCATATGTTGTGGTAGAAATTGTGGAGCTGGTAGATCATTAAATTGATCACATATGCATAGCTCAACCGGTATAAGGGGCATTTTGGCTCCAGTTTAGAACCTAATAGGTAAATGAAGACTTGAGAGGGATGAATCAGGGGAAGTTGATAGCCATTTTTTCTAAATTGTATTAGACTTGCTAGACGTAGGGGGAGTTAAAATGTCTATGGATGTATTGGTATGATTGTGTCCTTGGAATTATCTAGGGTTGTGATATATTTCAATGTCTATCCAATTGAAATCACAACTGGACTACTAGGAGAGTTGTCTGCAAAGAGGGAAAGTTACCTGCACAGGAGAACATGCATCTGGTATCAGTGTTAGCTTCAACACTTGGTATCAGCAATTTGGGGTCAGAATAGCTTCTGCACATCAAGGGGAGATGATGCAATTTGACTGATAGTTGGTGGTTGAGCCCTCCATCTCAAGTGTTGTGAATTGAGAGGATGAAATGTATGATGGTCAAAGGTGGAGAAGCATCCGATAGAGAAAAAGGAGGAGAGAAACCCTATTAGTGCCCTTTGCCATTGTTGTCAAAGGGGGAGAGAGAATCTATAGTATGTCGGATACTATATGTGTGAGAATCCACAACACACACAAAGGGGAAGAGAAAGAATCTATAGTATGTTGAATACTACATGTGTTGACATAAATGCCAAAGGGGGAGATTGTTGGCATTGTGTTGTCATTGATGTCAACTGATATAGGATGACAATCAGTATGGGAGATGTATGTGTAGTACTTTCATTGATACATATAGGATATGATGTATTTGATGTCACCTAGCCTAGCAGGTCACCGGTACATAGGTTAGTGTTGACTTGTGTTGAAGACATAAGGACTGTAGACCAGCAAGGGACATGTTGGCAGTGCATTGTTGCCAACCAACAAGAGAGCAACATGTTGGATTGTTGATTGTGATGAAGAGGCAGAATGTTACAAAAATCACATCAATGCTAAAGGTAAAGTATGTGCAAGGAACCGATATGCTATTTGGATGTGAAACAATAGGACTCCCACTAGATAAAGATGTAGTCACCATATGAAGAGATAACTGATAGTGAATGTACCCAACTGGATCACTTGTGCCTATTTGAAGATATGCATGCTAAAATAGGGAAGCAACATTGGTGCAATGCAGGATGCAAATGATAAGTATCCACTCTCATCAATAAGTGGAGCTTATCTCTTATTATGCATGGAATGCATCATAATCCTCTGAGATAAGACAAAAGAGTTAAAGGCTGGTGTTGGAAGGAACACACCAGATCAACTAGTGAAACACTAAGTTTCCTTAGGTGCATGAGATCAAAGATATGCACTGGATCAACTAGGTAGACATGATGATGTCGGTACAGAGAAGGAAAGATATGTTTGTCACTTTGACAAACTAGTTGATAGGAGAACTAGTCAAATGATGAAGAAGGCAAGGTTGAGAAATTGTAGATAGATTGAGTTTGTTGAAGGTGGTTACCAATAAGTATGTCCACTGGTAAAGTTGACAATGTACAAAAGTCAAAGGGTCCCATCTGTTGAAGATGTGCATGAGGTAGGTTCCCAAGAATGCTAACTGCTATAGGCGTTTCACTGGAGGAGAAGAAAAGTGCTAGGGAGAAGACAAACTAGCTAGGGTATAACCAGCAAGGTGTGTGAACCAGTAGATGAGTCCGATTGTGTGGTTGGTTGGTGATCTAGTCTGGACTAACACAGAAGACCTAGTGAAGGTGGATGCCGACAAAGGGGCCATGTAGAGTTGGAGTAGCACGCATGCACAGGTCAGTGTTATGTGTCATTAAGGTCATTGGAGGTTGGTCCAATATTAAATGGTGACTACGAAGCTTGAGGAAGGATGGTAGAAGATTGTGGCTTGAGATTAAGGATACAACAGAGATCCAGGACAAACTGATCTAGCAAATTGAAGTTGATTAAGGAAATAACATCATGCACATGATTGACCAGACACAATGTTGAAAATCATGCTACAGATGGCTAGAGATAAAACAAGTGCATTGAAAGGTAAAGAGCATGGCAATGCTCATTGATGGAGTGTAGGTCATCGATCAAGGACATGAGATCCAATCAGATATGGTGATTAGTAATGTGATTGGATTTAGATTTAGCGGATGGCGGAAACCCTAGCATGCCAATATTCAAACTCACATTTAGGTGGAAAAATCTGGCTATAAGAGTGTGAGCCAAAGATGTTTTTGGTGTTGTTGAAGGAGAGAGGGAGGTGAGTGAAGAGAGCCAATCAGTCAAGTGATCAACATCAATTAGAGAGGAGACTGTGTGATTAAAGAGAGAACCAGTTAGAAGAAGTAAATCGGCAAGAGTGAGGCAACTGATAGTCTGCCACTAAGTCTGATAGAGAAGTGCACTAGTGGTGATTGAACCCATAGAGAAGAGGCAAAAAAGATTGTAGACAACTAACTGAGTGAAGAAGACCGATGGAGGCAAGAAGTAGTGTGATAGAGAGAAAATGGATCCAGTAGGGAAGATAATCGATAGAGAAGAAGAGGTTGAACTAGTAAGGTTGCAGCAAGAGATAAGGTTGCAATAGTGAGAAGGTGAACAGAGAACTGGAAGAGTATTAGAGAGAGGAGAACTAGTGGAGAGATTTGCATGTGTTACAAAGTTCTTTTATAACAAGGATATTACTTCTGTAATTGATTACATTCATTGTAGATCACTGAGTTAGAGCTCAGTGAAGGGGTTGGTGCCCTAAAGAAGGAGTGGTACTCCTTGGGTTGGTGCCCTAAATGTTGTTACTGAGGTTTTGATTGTGAAGCTGGATTGGAGAAGTAGTCTCTAGCAGCACTTCCCACCAAGGTTTTCTCATCTTGCGTTTTCCTCATACATCTGGTGTTATGAGATATTCCTTTTATGTGCGGTTGCATTTGTGTTATCCTTCCATCTAACCAGTATGTCTGCTTTATGCTAGATCAGTTAACCAGTATACACACATAGGATAGAAAAGGGTTGTCTGGAAATAACTGATTCACCCCGCCCCTCTTAGTGGCATCTTGTGTTCAACAATACTACAAGAAGAAGAAATGTAGGATATGGGGGAATCAATTATGTTGGTTACCGAAACCAGGTTTACACTGCGAGAGGCAGAGACCAAGCTAATTCCTCCAAATACCTATGGAAAGCCACTTCCAACTATCAAAATCCTTTAGGCTTGGACCAACTATGACAAGGATATGCAAATCTTTCTACACTTTGGGCTCTGCAAGACCTAGGAGGGTAATCCCTTTAGTGAACTTCTCGATCTTTGTACCACACTCAAAGATTCACTAAAACAAAGTAGATAATCTTAGGTAAAGGCTTGATAGAAAGGGAGAATGCTCAAGGATGGTAAATCCTTTAGTGATCCTCGACCTATCTGGAGCATGAGATGGGTGGAACAACTCAAACATACACAAAAATATAATGTATTTTGATAATCAACAAATTAGAGCAATTCATTAGTGAAATTCAAACAAAGTTGATTATTAAAGACAACTACAAGCAGTGATTGGTGCCTTACTCCACTGGGTACCTAAAAATACAAAGTGTAAACTAAAAATGTGACAAATTTTTATCCAATAGTATAAGATCTAAGATAATACTACCTTATAGTATATCTCATTTGCAATTTCAACCCAAACTCCTTAACTAAATCCCTGCATAAGCCTTATCATTCTGCAACTCTATTTAAGCAATTTAATTGACCCCTTAGGCCAAAGCATAAATAGAAAGCCACATACATCACAACAATGCACTGGATAAAATGAACCCTTGGTTTATTTCACTCAAAAACTGATAGAGTCATACAATGGAGAGAAATAGGTTAGAATTTTATTTTTATTTAACAAAAATACCACTTTTGTCACAGGATAAAATTTACATATAACTCCTTCAAGAACTTGCACAAAACTTGACACTAAATGCTTCTTTATTTGCTCTATAAATGACATTACAACTCATTGAATTCACCTAGATTCACTACTGGATCTTGACAAGGAAACCCCTAGGAACAAGAAAAATCTGAACCCACAAGAGACTCCCCAAATCTGAACCCTTCTAATGGCATTGATTTCCCTTTTTATAGAAGAAAAGTGAGCAACAAGCTTTAGGCCAAAAGACACAAGTCAACAACATATTTACTCTCAGCAATTAGGCCTAAAAGGCCATATGTAATTCTATTACAAAGATATTCTATATCCATGCACTGACACATGTGAATCAATATTTTCAACCAAAAATTGGTAGAAGCAAAACCGCTTGAGTCATGCCATTATCACCCTAAAGGATTCGGATGGAAAGTGGGATGTTACATTATGTCCAATAGAGAATCTCCCTTCTTAGAAGGGATACTGGGTCCCAATAAGAAGAAAAGTCACCACTAAATTAGAAGAGGACCTCAAGCCTTCATGCCCAAGATTGAAAAAAGTGGAAGGAGGAGCTAAAGATGAAACATAATATGTTGGGGAGGGGTCATAGATTCCATGCTATCACAAAGATAATTTGATACCACTCCCCATCCAAACAAGTCCTTCTATCATTCCTCTGCAGGCTCCTTCTTAGAACCCTCTACCATCTAGTGGTAGAGTAGAAGCAAAGGTTGTGCCATGCATGGCATTTCTTCATAAGAAAATATTTGATTCCCCCTCTAGCAATCCTTCTCACTTTCACAACCCTTCTGATAATAAACATACTCACACAGGAGAAAAAACATCCATCCAGTATCACAGAGCATACATCAACTCCATGCAAGCCCTTGCTCGAACATCATCTTCCTTCTAGAAGAAAGAACTGCTCTTAGGAAATGAAAAGGCTTCTTTTCTCTCCTAGAAATTAAGTCACCACTCTATTTTATTTATAGTCAAAACACTTATTCTGGTGATGCTCATTCACATGAAAAATCATCATTTTGGTACTTTCAATTCAATCTACCAGTTATGGATTCTTGAAATCATGCCTATCAAATCCACTGCATCTTGCTAAGGTTCATCTTGTGCGATCGATTTTGTTCTGATCTTATTCTTCTTGAGTGTAAATTTTTTGCTTTAGAATCCCTATGAATAGGTGATCTCTAATTTCATCAGGCAACCCGTGATCCTTCATCTCTAACTCAGAAGTTATCCCAATCCTTTCATGCCTTCGAGATATCGTCCTTACTTGTCTAATCAATCTTGACTCAATAAAAATCTTCATATTAGTCCCTCTAGAATTAGTTGGCATCCAAGTGTCCCAACTTGTCACTATCTTGTTCCAAGTTGACAATCCTACATTTCATTCATTCTATCTTTCCCACGTGGGTGACAACCAATACCTTTAATGACCCCTTTAAAATTCAATTTGAAACTTAGTCGTAATTTCTACCCAGCCTAGCAAATTAAATGATCACTAATGGTCAACATGGTATTGACCTTCCATTGTGTCTTGTGGACCCATTAAACATGTGACGTAGTAGTGCCATATCATCTTCTATCCCAACACTATCAGTGGCGCCACCATCAATCTTCTTGGTCAGCCCGGGACATCTGGCATCATCTCGTGATGCTGCAATCCTTAAAATTCTTGCATTTTCTTTCTCGGGGATACGAGGGCCATCAGATATGTTCTCAATTTACCATGCTACCACAATGCCCACCAACCTTTGCAAATTTAAAAATTGAGCACCTTTTTGCCTCGATCATAACATCATCGTCTATTTGAAATATGTGCAAATTGATGGAGTCATTAGTAAACTGGTTTTTACCTCTTGAGAACCAGTAACATGAGGTTTTGAAAGGTCAGACCACTAGCTTTCCCCTCTCCACCAAGGACACATGGCATCATCTTTTGATGTCACATTCTTTATATTCCCTACACTTTCATCTGTGGAGAAGTGTGGACCATCGGATCTGAACTGTCTTTATCCACCGGCCAAAATATTTAGAATTTTCAGATAGGAAAATATAAGAGGCCTGCTGAAAATGACTTAATGCTTAGGAAGTATAATTGCCTCCCCAATGGTAACCGACCCTTGTCTTAAGTGGAAAAAGGTAATGACAAAACATAACAGGCTTAGGGTTCTTTCTTCACAAGACTTAATCGGAAATTCACAAACCCTAAACCCTAGACCTTTAACTTTAACCGAGGGCAAAGTAAATCTAGGATGACTAATATTTTGGCTCAAATATGAAAATTCTTGTGTAGTTATTTTTAGGACTATCCAATTCCACCATTAGTTTCTACCACTTCTGCAATAAAATAGGTTCCTACTTCAACTCAAGTAACCATTCATTCTATTGACTTTGATTTAGATGAGGAAGATGAAGAACAAGATGATGAAAGATTGGACATTCTCATGTCACAAGGAGAAGATGATCAAGAGTTTGTGACATTGTCAAGCCTTTTGAGTTTTGATGTTGTACACGTGTCTATGATTAAATCTTCAATTTTATACTTCATAAAATAAATGATTCAAATTTTTCAAGAGCAAGAGGCAGTGACGCTTCCTCCAACTATTGTTATTATAGAAGCTCCACCATTTGTTTTAACTATCATAACTACAAAAGATTCACTGTTATTTTCTACCACTGTTGCAACAAAAGCTTCATCTCAAGTTCCTAATGGTGTCGATACAACTTCCCTTGTACCAATATCCCAAAATTCTACAACTACGAGTCAGACCACATCACAAGTGTTAGTAACTACACAAGCTGGTACCACAACTTCAACAACTAAATTAGATCTTCCTCACTAGTTGGATATTGTGACACCTAAGAGAAAGAAATAGGTAATCTCGCTAGATGATTTTGATTTTGATCAATTGGGTCCTATTAAACAAAAAGTCACCAAGTAAATATGTTGAAGTTGCAGTCGCATCCTCAAACAAAAACAAGGATGAGATTCAACTGATAGATTATAATATGTAAAATGTGGAACTTGGTGTGGAAACGCATGAGAGTGTTAAGCAAGACTCTCAATCTGCCTTGAATTCCCTCATGTACAAACTTGATCAGAAAAGGGTTGAGAAGATTGAATTGAAACAAAAATGTGAACATCTAACTGGCATACTTCTTAAAGTTACGCACTCATCATGGGAAATTCAACCAATAGTTTCTTTATTTGACACAAAAGCACTCAAGAAAGTAGATTAGTTAGGTACAAGAGGTATAATAATGGAGGAATGGATTGATCACTTGAAGTCAAAAGGGTCACATCTCCTCCACTTTGTAGTCAAGCTTTTGATGGACTTTGAGAATGTACAAGAGCGGGTCTAGGGTGTACAGTATTTATTATCCCAAAAGATAACAAATCTTGAGAGTGATTTAGTGCTTTGGAATAAGATGAGAGAATATAGAATAGACATCCTTGTTGAAAACAATGTGGTATTGTCTCAGGGTGAGTACATCAAAACCCGAGAGATACTGGCAAACAAATATGAGATGATTAAAATGCTAGTGAAGGATTTGGATCAGGATAAGAAAGCATGTACTGATAGAGTTGAAAATATTTCATCAAGGATAGCCAAACTACCATGCCAATTGTTTGACAAAGAAATAAAGGTTTTACTCGGTGATATCATTAAACATGAATTCCTTGCCATGGTCGACCACCTAGTAGATGATGAATTTTCTTTGACATCATTTGAAAGGTTGATTGAAATTCAAGTCAACTTAGATGATCTTGCATTGATGTTAAAGAAAGCTAAAAGATCTTATGTGGAAGTTGGAGATTCAGTCTCTCATGTTCATGCCATTTCCAATACAAATTTAGAGCCAGACAAGTCTGAGATGCAAGCCATGTTGGCCAGATTTGAGGAATTTCAGAAAACTAATGATGAGGAGAAAGAAGAATAAAGTGTCCTTGACACTAAGTAGAATTCATGTAGTTGCATCTTTTCTTACTGCAAAATTTCTTGTAGTTGCCTTTTTATTTTATGCAATAGTTGTAGTCAAGTGGGACTCTATAGTTGAATTAGTCAACTGTGCCCACATTTTTCTCAACTCTTTTCCTATAAAAGGAGGAACCTCATTTGTAAATATTTCTTTTATATGCTTAGAAAAACTCTACTGGATTGTTGCCTCAAGTGAAACTTTGAGCTCTTTTGTTGTGAAAATTAATCAAGGAAATAAAGAAGACAATTCCCTTTGTTTCCAAACTTTGAGTTGGGCAAGAAATTGTGTATATGAGTGAATCTTATTTTGTTCATTTCTTATATATATGTTCTTTAATTCCTTGATGGTATTGGTGTTTGATTTATGTTATTAAAGGATCATTCTATTTGTGATTATAGACTTTAAGCTATCTTTCATATTTGAAAAATATTATTGTGATACTGTGATTAAGTGGGAGGCTTTGTACTACTATTGATTACTTTTGGTTAATGGAAGTTTCACTTATATCTTGGAGAATTTGAGCTGCAATTTCTAATAGTTATTATATTGGAAATTGTATTGTACTCACATAAGACTTTGTGCTTATGTTGATTTACGAATATATTTTAATCATTGTAAGCAAGTGTAGTTAGTTTGTTAGTTTGTAAGAAGTTTTATCAAGTGAAGGGATATATGTTAATTCTGAAAAAAGAGAATTATACACCCTAATCTTACCCCCAAATTTACTTTCAAGTTGTTCAAATACCAAAATTCTACCAGGGAACCTCCCTTTGATGAGAGGAGAGAATTTGTCTCAACATAGCTGTGTGCAAAAAATATTTTTTTTATTGGCATGCTGGTGACAAAATATTCACCCAACAATTTTTTGGCGATTCTGCTAGGGAGTGACGTGCAACCGATATTTCTCTTTTGGGTTGTAGTGTTTATTCCCATTGTAATACTCTTTGTTGCTGATTTTCTCAAAGTTCTAATCTAGCTGATCCAGGTTATACTCATGGTTGAATAGCATAAGGGATTTTTTATCCTACATTTGAGTTTTTGCAGCAACATAATTTTCCTTTCTTGACTCCACCATGAATGAGATCTCCCTTGCAACACACAAGGAATTTTCCTCCTACTGGACAACGATCTCCTATTATAAGTTTGGCATCAAGTCTACAAGTTGCGATTATCCCAACCATCAATCATTTTGTAATACCCCCATAAAATCCACCAAAGATGGTTTCCCAAGGTCCTTGGGGTACTGTGTTTGGTCCTTTAAGCCTAATGCCACCTCTAAATGATCTTCCTCAAGGTTCCAGGAGGAATTTACCCAGGTTCTTGGGTGATAGTTCTCAACATCCTGATGAACACATTGCTGCATTTTATATTACATTTGGTATTTCAGGAGTTGAGAATGAAGATTTATCTATAAGGTTGTTTATTGAAACCTTACAAGGTGTAGCTTCTGATTAGTTTTACCATCTGCCTGATAATTTTATCATGAATTAGGCAACTATCAAGAAAAGGTTTGAGGCAAGATTCTATTGAACATGAGCATGCACTCTTGGTGCAATTGACTCAAATAATTAAGGAACCTCAAGAACCCATACGGGAATTCGTTGCTAAATTCAATAAGTTGCACAATCGCATTCCAGCTTCTTCACAACCTATTGCTGGAAATTTGAAGTGTTTCTTCATAAATGCAGAACTACCAGAAGTAAGCTTTCTTTTGCTTGGAGATAATCCTGTAGATTTGGCTAGTGCATAAAAATTGGCTACATCATTTTAATTTGATCTTATCCTTTTTGGTAAGATAAGAAAGGATCCTAACAAGGCTAGGGATAATCAAATTGTTGATGCATCATCCTCTTGAACAAATTCTACAGATCCTATGATCCAAAAGCTAGCAAATTAATTGTTAGCACTCAAGAATCAAATATCCATGCAAGGGAATGCATCATATCGTGATGTTCCAAGGAGAACAAACCCTAAAAATGCTTCCAATTATGCTACCCACAATCAAAATAAGTTACCTCCAACTCCGAAAAGACTTGCATTGGAAGCACCACCTCAAAATTTGGCCACTAGTTATTATGAGGCAGAACAAAATGATCTTCCACCTTTAAGTGAAGAAGATTCCAATTTTCCACAAGATGAAGAGGCAAAATTGGCTGGTGACTTTAGCATTCGATATATGCAGTATGAAGAAGACCATGCGCAGGAAGGACATGATGGAGATTTCTTTGCAGTGTTCACTCATTCATAAACTCAATCCAATCAATCAAAAGGTAATGCAAAGAGTGATGATTCAACACAACTGAAGGATTCTCAGCACTTTCCAATTACCATTGCCAAAATGTGGAGCATCTTTGCCAAATCCACCAAAGGACAACTCTAATCCTTTGAAAGATAATGTGAAGGATAAAAAATGTAAGTGCTCCTTCAACTCCTACAAATTTTTCAGTAGCTAAACCAAAGACCAGTGCACCAAATATTTTAAATCCTCAAAGTGAGAATCTTTCTCAATCCTTGATAAATTCTTTTCAAGCATTTGACATAATAGATCATGCTAAGAAAATAAAGGTTCAAATGTTCAAAGTAGAATATTTGAGGTCTAAACCAAATTAGTTATATCAGTTAGTTACTTTTGTTAAAGAAAAAGATAATGTTTCAAATCCCCCACAAAAGTCCAATGTTTCTCAAAATAGCTTAGTGACTTCTCCAACCCCTTTAGAGAAAATTGAACCATTTAATATTTCATTATCGATTAATGGTCACAAGTTAAGAAATTGTGTCATAGATTCAGGTGCATCAAATAATGTGATGCTTGCAAAAGTTGCAAATTCTCTTGGTCTCACCTTGACTAAGACCTTTGGTAGGTCTTTTTCTATGGATAATAAACATGTACCACTCATAGGCCAGATAAAAGATGCACAATTTGCATTTATTGCATTCCTAGAGAAGAAGATTAAGACGATAGTGTTGGTAGCTGATATGCCAGCCTCATATGGTATTCTTCTTAGAAGAAATTTTTGTAGAGATGTTGGTGGAGAATTGAGTATGGATATGACAGAGGCTTTTATTCCTATGAAAGGGGAAATCAAGAGGTTGCAACCTAAGAAAGAATCACAATATACAATTGTGAAGTTTGATGATCATCAGGCTCAAATTATTTTTGAGTCATCTGGTATGGGAAATTATTTCTTGTATGTTGATGATGAGTTTTTAGTTGTATTGGAGTCACAAGACGTGGTTTAACTTGAAGAGAATTCAAGTGATAATGAAAGTGTTATTATGGACTCTATGGGTTTCTCAAATCCACAAGAAGAACCTCTCACTTTTGACACTATCAATGTGGGTGGTTTAAATTATGTTTGGACGCTGGAATTTGATGGTAGTTATTCCTCTACCAGATCAAGGGAAGGTATTTTTTTGGTGTCTCCTAATGGTAAATTTTTTCCATTTTCTTTCAAATTGAAATTTGAGAGCACTAATAATACTTCTGAGTATGAATCTCTCCTTTTGGGCATGAATGTTTCTCAGAAGAAAGGAATTAAAAATATGCATGCTCAAGGAGATGCGGAACTGGTAGTATGTCAAGTTAGGAGTATTTATCAAACAAGAAGTGATAGGATGAAGCACTATCGAAATCTTGTTTGGGACTTGATAAAGGCTTTTGATGCCTTTGTTATATCTGTTATTCCTAGGAAATTCAATGATAGATCAAATTCCTTGGTAGTTTTTGCTACCTTGCTAATTCCGCATAAGGATTTCTCAGGTCCTAAGTACACTATTGAGATCATGTTTCGACCAAGTATTCCTGATATTTCTAAAACTTGGCAGTGTTTAATGATGATCAACATGTCATGAATTTTTTGCAAACTATTGATAATTTTGATAATCTTTACTTTGAAGGCAGTCAATATCCTTCAAGGGATGCGGTAGAAGATGTTGATCCCCAAACTGGTGAGAAGTTCTTACAGTTGAAGGGAAACAAGATTCCCAAGGGTCTTGTATCTATTGAAAATCTCTTTGACAAACATGATTTTTATGTCAAGAAACAACAAAAGACATCTTCCAACACAATGGAATATTAGCAAGTAAATTTGGGAATAGCTGATAATACAAAAATGATTAATATTGGGAAATGTTGTTCTAATGAGGAAAATAAAAGGTTTGTTGCATTATTGCATCAATATTTTGATGTTATTGCATATTCCTATGATGATTTGAAGTCATTCCATCTTGAATAACTTTGTCATGAAATTCCCCTCAAGTTGGGTTTTGCTCATTTCAAACATAAACAAAGGTAGTATAGCCCAAAGATATCTGA
Organism: Cryptomeria japonica; assembly: GCF_030272615.1. Classification (NCBI taxonomy): domain Eukaryota; kingdom Viridiplantae; phylum Streptophyta; class Pinopsida; order Cupressales; family Cupressaceae; genus Cryptomeria; species Cryptomeria japonica. The sequence continues at coordinate 627,647,230 of NC_081412.1, forward strand.
CACTAGTTTTGTTGAAATACAAAATATTTTAAAATAAAGAATCATCTTTCCTATTCATCATTCCACTTGGATAGCCAATATTGTGCTAGTTCACAATAAAAATGGAGAAATTTGGATTTGTGTTGACATCCAGAATTTGAATCAAGCTTCTTTGAAGGACAACTACCCCTTGTCGATCATGGATCAAGTCTTGCAAATCGTTACTAGGTCCGAGATGGTGTTTATGTTAGATGGATTCTCTAGATACAACCAAGTGGAGGTTGTTGAGAAATATCAACATAAAACTGCTTTTACAACTCCATGGGGCACTTTCACATACCGCAAAATACCTTTTGGGTTAATCAATATAGGAGCAACTTTTCAGCATGCAGTGGACCTAGTATTCTAAGATTTCCTTGGTAAGTTCATTGTCATTTATCTTGATGATTCAACTATTTTTTATAAACAACATCAGAATCATTTTTATCATTTGCAACAAGTGCTAGATAAGTGTCGACAATATGGGATATCTCTTAATCCCAAGAAATTAGTTTTTAGGGTTACGGAGAGAAAGTTTCTAGGACACATTGTGTCTAAGGAAGATATCAAGATTGATGTTGAAAGAGTTAAATATATATTTGTGGTCTTACCATTCCTATAAGTAAAACTATCGTGCATTCCTTCTTCGGTAAAGTTAACTTCTTACGAAGGTTCATTTCAGACTTTGTCGAGCAAACCTGTCACATAGTTAACATGATGAAAGGAAAATCTCTTTTTAAATGGTGTCTTGAAGGGAAAAAATATTTTAATGAAATTAAGGAGGCTATTGCTCATGCTCCGATCTTGGTATGTCTAGATTATACAAAGGAAATCATAATGTATAGTTATGCATCAAATCACACTTGTTCAACTATATTGATGTAAATGAATAATGAAGCTATTGAGTCACCCATCACTTTTATTAGTTACCCTTTGAAAACTCATGAGATGAAAGTCTCTACAATGGAGAAGCATGCCTTTTCTGTAGTAAAATCTATAAAACATTTCAGATTCTACATTCTCATATCTCATGTCATTTCTCTTGTTCTTGATACTATTGTCAAGTCTATTCTAACACAACAGGAATTTAGAACCAAAAGGAGTAACTAGGTTGCAAAAAATCAGGAATATGATATGGAGATAAAGCCTACTAAGTTGGTTCATGGTAAAGGTTTATGTTAGTTAATTGCTGATAATAAGTCTAATGAAGAAATAGTTCTTTAGAATGAAGGCATGATTGAGGATCTTCCCAAAGTTTTATTTTTCAATACCACTGATGAGTGGTATTTTGACTTAGCATACTTGCTTACATATGGTGAGTGTCCTTCACATCTATCTTGTAATGAAAAGAGTACTTTGAAGCTGAAAGTAGTAAAATTCATCCTTTGGAACAATGGCTTGTACAAGAAAAGTTTAGATGGTAATTTCCTACATTGAGTTGATAAGGAACAAGTTAGATTACTTGAAGCATTTCATGATCTAGCTTATGGAGGACAGTTTTTCACCCCTATCACGACACACAAAATTTTGCATGCAAGATAATACTAGCCAACTTTGTTTAAGGATGCATATAGTTGGGTCTACAAATGCAAGAAATGTCAGCAGTTTGTTGGTAAGCCTAAGCTATATGCATTACCTCTCAAGCCAATAGTAATTGAGGAGCCTTTTCAATAGTGGGGACTGGATTTTGTTTGCCCAGTGAATCCCTCATCCAGTGTAGGCCATATGTATATACTCATTGCAACTGATTAATTCACCAAGTGGGTAGAGGAAATTCCCACTAAGCAAGCTACTTCAGTAGTGGTTTGTTAGTTCTTGAAAGAGAACATTGTTTCAAGGTTTGGTGTTCCTCGTAAGGTAGTTATTGATAATGCTTCTCTATTTTCATCTTATGAGATCATTGAACTTTATTTTGATTATGGTATTACTCTTTCACATTCATCTGATTATTATCCACAATGACATGATCAGGCTGAATCAAGTAACAAGAACTTGGTCACCATTATCAAGAAGCTTGTTTATGAGAAGAAAAGGACTTGGCACAAAGCTCTTTTTGATGTGCTTTGGGTAGATCGTATCATGCCCAAGAGGGAAATCAATATGTCTCCCTTCCAAATTTTGTATGGGATGAATGTTGATATTCCTATCACATTGGAACTTCTAGCTTTGAAGCTTTCCAAGGCTATTGAATATGAGACCTACCAAAGTTCACTTGATAAGCAGATTATGTTTCTTTCTCACTTGGAATAATAAAGGGTTGAGATAGTAGATCATATTTATGCTCATCAAATTCAAGTGAAGGTGCTATTTAAAAAGAAGGCAACATCTCGTGAGTTCACCGTAGGTGATCAAGTCTTACTTTGGTACAAGAGAAGAGAACCAAAAGGGATGCATGGGAAATTTGATTCCCTATGGACAGGTCCATTTACCATTCACCAAGTTTGTGGGGAGCATACTTATTTTCTTGCATATGTTGACGAAACTTTGTTCGCACTTCCTCACAATAGAGAACATCTCAAGCTTTTCACTCAATGAAGAGATATAAATTTTATGTAAATATGTAAGGTTTTAGGTATATGTCTTTTTGCATCATCTTTTGTCACCCGACTCTATATCCCAATGGATATAGGAACTTGGATTTCTGGATTCTACAACCTTCAATTGGTGAACGTTGTTCCCCAATCAGAGCTAGCTATTTTTGCCAATTTAAGAAAGACTAAATTCATAAGACAACCCTACAAAACTATTAGGATAACCGATGAACAACTAAGAGGGGGGGTGAATCAGTTGTTAATAGATTATGTGAATTAAAGCACTTAAAATCTTATATCGGTAAAATTGATTAAGCATTAAAGCATAAATGAAAATCAAGAATCAATACCATATAGCCATAATACATAACACAATGATTTGTATGTGGAAAACCTCAATGATGAAAAACCATGGTGGGAAACCTTATCCACGGTCAGATGATATTTCTACAACAAGTATATGATTATAATAGAGGCTTGCACATGCAGGAAGGGACGCTGCCTAGAGTGCACTGCTCATCACAATGGAGTCTCACTTACTACAGAGATGTCAACCACCTCTAGATGTTTGTACTACAATCCAGAGACAAGAACTGCTGATGATAGCATCAAATATGCCAGATTATATTTCTGGTTAAGCTCAATACTAGAGATCTAAAACCTCTTACATAAACCAAACTCAATCAATTATGATCAACCAAATGCTCTGCACAAATGATTATTGCACTATCCGCTCCTTGCCATGGTCTACAATGAGATCTTACATACATTTATACCAACCCAGGACATAACCAATTAGGTCAGCTACACAAATGATAATACAATAGATCCATTACATAATCCTAAAATAAAATCATAACACATGTCAGCCTAAGGCTAAACAAACAACATCCAGTCAATGAAACACCATAGAAGTGCATCAAAGGATCCACCAACATGTTTCATGCAAACTGGTCCATAACCTAGATAGCACCGAACCTAAATTAGATCCACACATGCCAAAGCAATGACACCAAATAGTGGAGGCATGAACACAATCATGATCAGCATCTTGAATCCCTTCTAGAAGCTGCACCAACACCACTTATGAATTACATCAAAGATCTTCAATAAAGCTCTATTGGTGAAACCCTTACATGACCAATAAAGCAATCTTACTAGAACATACGGTAGCATCCCATCATCAAGTCAATACCAACTAATTGAAACATACTTCAAAAGAATATGAACCATCCATACAAACATATTCCATGAACCAGATCATACCGGTGGAAATCAACTGATTATCTTCCAATCCAATCCACCTATCGAAAGTGGATAAAAAACTGAAAGTCAATAAAAAACCATAACAACAAGTATTGACATCAATGACAAAACGTTAGTGCAACACATAATCAATTCCATCATATGGCCAACAATCTCCTCCTTTGGAATTGATGGCAACACTAGATTTGAAAAACATCCAAGTGCCAAGAAAATGCCAAACAAGTCTCCCCCAATGGAAGACCACCAACAATCTCCCATGAAATGATATAGCAATGAAGCTCTGAACTAAAACTAAAATAACAGGACCAAATACCGCCAAACTCCCCCTAAGAAGTGCAAACAATGGTTTTTCACATATATTCCTCCCCCTTTGAAAGCAATGCCAAAGAATCAAAAAAAAAATGAAAACTCTAAATCTCAAGGGTGACTAATCCTCCTAAGTAGTAGCGCTGATTCATCAATCTAGAGCATAAGATGGCTTTGATAATGCATACCAGATTGATGCACATCTTCATCAATTAAGTCTCTACCGAAGGGGTAGAAACCCCATATCTGTCTCTCAAATACTCAAATGATTCTCGAGACAAAGGTTTAGTGAAGATGTCCACTATCTACTCTTTAGTGTTCACATAAACCAATCTGACTTCTTTTTCTTCCACCTTTTCCTTCAAAAAGTTATACTTGATTGATATGTGCTTAGTCTTGGAGTGAAATACTAGATTCTTTGATATGCCAATAGCTAGAGAGTTATCACAATTGATAACTACCAAATCATTACAACTCACTTGTATATCCTTCAACATCTATTTCATCCATAGAACTTGAGTACAATTGGTTGTGACTACAACATATTCAACTTCAGTAGTAGATAAAGAAATGCATGACTACTTCTTGTTGATCCATGAAACCAACTTCTTCCCAAGGAAGAATGCTCCACTAGATGTGCTCTTCTGGTCATCAATATCACCTGCCCAATCTGCATCAGTATATGCAAATAAATTAAAGTCATCATCTTTAGGGTACCATAAACTATTGGCATCATACACTCAGATGAGAATAATTGATGTTGTCATTGATGGCAACCAACTGGTAACATGGTTTATAGGTTACACCAGCAATAGACATAATCTACCCACACTCACAATTACTACAAAGGTTATTCACACTGGCATCCAGCTACACCGACAATAGATTATACCGGCACCTAGAGCCAACATGGAAATTATATTATTTTATATTGTAATATCATATTTGTATAGCCAACATGATGCATTGTAAAGACTCATATATGCATGATATCTTGTAGGACATTTTGTAAGAAGAATGTAAGGATAGTTTGAATGTAATTAGGAAATGAATGTAAGCAGTATATGAGAGAGAATAATTGTATATGCATTTTGATGTAATTATGTTATGAGCAAATAAGAAGTAGAGCAGAGCAAAGCAAGATTTATGGTAGAGGTATTTGACAGAGCTTAAACTGGTACTGAATCCAACATTGAAAATGTTATTTTGAGCAGTACATCATCATTGGATTTAACCATCCAATTGTGTACTCAGTGGGAATCCTTTTTGTGATTGAGTAGTGATCTCTAGGCTGTTGGCCTTCCTGCATGTGCAGGCCCCTATTGTATAAGTAATATTTATTCATATTGGCCAGTGAGTAAATATTATGGGTCACAAATCCCACCAAGGTTTTTCCCTTGTCGGGTTTCCTCATTAAAATATCTATGTTATGGTGTGCATTGATGCTTATTCTTTTGTTTCTCTTTATTGCATTATTATTTTTTCACTAGTATATTAATTTGGGTTATAAAGTTGCAAACAAGTTTAAATCATTTGTTTACCGATTAGACACTGGTTCAGCCCCCCTCTTAGTGTCTTTGGGATTGATCAAGTATCTAACAATTGGTATCAGAGCCTAGTCCTCTATTTGCAGAAGCCTAACAGCTTGAGGGAGATTTTGAAACCAGTACTGATGGAAAGTTTGAGACAACAATTGTAAGGAGCTCTTGAAGATTTTGATACAGAAAAATTGAAGAATATCAAATTGGAAGATGAACTCAGAACTGCTCAAGAATTTATCAAAGTAATTCAAGATAACCTAGTTATAGCAAAGAATAAGATAAAAGAATTACATGTGCAATTGCAAAATCAAGATGATGAAGAAAAAGAAACTCTCAGAGATATTGCAGAGAAATTGAGACAAGAGAATAGAAACATGAAGAATGAGATGCAAGATTTAACCATGAGATTATGCAAGGATATTGAAGATAGATAGAGGAATGAAGAAGATTTGGCCAAAAGACTTAATGAAAGTTTAGATAAATCTCTAAGGCTTGGTTATGAAAATGATATGCTTAAAACTAATTTGATTCACATGCAACATGACAAAAAGGAACTTATGAGACAAGTTAGCACTTTGGAAATATATTTGGTCACTGCAAATGAATACAAAGACAAATTCAAGAAGAGTTTAGATAATCTTGATGATATGCTGAAAAGTTAGAAACTTGATGGAGAAATAGTTGGACTTGGATTTGAACATGGAGAAAGTTCTGGTACTGCAAACAATCATGATGACAGCAAACTAGTAAGACAATCTAATGCTTATAAATTCAATGAAAAATGTTTTAATTGCAACAAATTTGGTCATAGAGAAAATCAGTGCAAATTTAGGAATAATCATAATACAAACTCATCCACCGGTCAATGTTCCAAATGCAATAAAAATGGTCATAACTTAGATAATTGTAGAATGAATGTGAAATGTTATGTTTGTGGTAGATTTGGACATTTATCTAATCAATGTAGAACTCAAACCAGTCAAGGTTATGGAAAATCTATTAAGAGAAACAATGTAACTTGCTATGCATGTAACAAGATTGGGCATATTGCAAAATTTTGTAGAAGCAAGAGTGTACTAGTGAACAATAAAGGATCCAATGATAAAGGCAAATAAAAGGTGACTGAAATCAAGCAAGAATTTTCTAAACAATGGATTAGGAAGCAAGATCAGAGAATTGATGAATCTGTCACAACATCAGTCGAACATGGTAATCCTGCACCGGTAGGAGATTCCTCATCTAACTAATGAATAATCCTTAGGGGTAAGGCAACCAATTTAAGATCATGCATTTACCCTTGGTGGTAAGAAGTTATATTTCTTCTTTATCGATAGATATGTGGAATTTTCACTTCACTAGCGAAGAATTTAATGCAGTTGTAAGTTAATTTTTGGCTATAAAGGCTCGGTAACTTCTCATTTCAACTTACCAAGCATCCAAGCATTCAAGGAGAGAAAAATTGAGCAAAGGCATTCTAAAGGTGAAGTAGCAAAGATCTTTTCAAAGCATTCAAGGATTTCACATTATTTCTCTTTCGCAATGGCATCTTCATCTTTTGTTCCTGAATTCATAGCAAACCCTACCATTGTGGAGAACATAAAATGACCTAGACCCATTTTTAAGATCATTCCTAAGATAGCAAAACTGGATGACTCTATTGGTGCATTTTCTAGAATCCCGAAGGGAGTCTCATTCACTGAAGACCCTAGGGCATACATACATTGTTACATAGAAAATTTAGGATCTAAAGATTTGATGAACATGTACATGAATGTAATCACTGACAAGAATGGAGTAGTGAAACCGAAACATAAGGTAGTTGAGGATTTAGGTTTCATAGATATCCTCCATATGCCAAAATTCTTAGATGAAGCCATCCACTATGTCCTAAGAAGGGTTCACGATGAATTTATGTGGTTGGAATCAGTATTTATGATCACTAAAGAAGCTATCAGGGCTATTACTGGTTTACCCTCCACCGGTTCTAGACCTGACAAGAAGAAGAAAATCCCTAACAAGGAGGTTATGAGCTTAACTAGAGCTACATTTGACAACTGGTCACTTAGGATCAATGATATAAAGGATAAAAATGTTAAATTTGCTACCATGGTTATTGGATATAAAGTTGGTCATACTAACAGGTCGAACTCTGTGTCAAGTTCATGCATTCATAGTGCACATGAGATGATATTGTGAAATGCAAAGATTGATATTTGTGAATGGTTAAAGGATGAACTGTTAGATAATTTGAAGAAGATCAAAGGTGATAAGAAAGGAACATTTAAATTTGGAAGTTTGATTGTATGTTTAATGCTTTACTTTTCAAAAGAGATTCCTGGTATAGGACACAAGGATTTTGCCTATGATATTTCTATTGGAAAACAGATAAAGGAGGCAATTACTGGCATGGGATCTGATGGTGATGAATTGGTAAAAGAATATTTCAATAATTTCCAAAAAAAAATGAGACAAAGGGAAAGGATTCCCCAAAGTATTGTGGATAAATATGATAAACAAATATGTTTTGTAGTGAAAACAGATGAAATTTGGATGAAGGCAGTTAGACCTAGAACTACCTAGATTATTGCAATGGGATATGAGGTGGATTCTCACATCTTAAATTCATATGCTAGAATATTCGTAGATGCTCCACTGGAACCAACAAAGGAGATATTTGGAAGTGCAGAAATAATTGATAAAGGTGTTGAAATTAAGAAGCAGAGGAAGGTAAGAGAGAAGTTTATGAAAGATGCTTCAAAATTTGTAGAAGATGTTACTGATGGATTAATGATTCTTGGTGCTATTTCTAAAAGTGAAAAAGAAAGCAAATCAGAACAACAACCAGTAGCACATGTCTTTCTTGTGGCTAATTCATCGGATTCTGATAGTGACAAGGTAGCTAAATTCAAGAGAATGGGCAAGAAGAAAAGAAAACCCCCATCGACACCTACTCCTTCTCCCAAGAATTCTAGGACACTTAGAAAGAAACAACAAGCTATAGGAGAGCCCACCAGTCTAAAGAAGAAAGTCACACCAAAGAATAAACCTATACCTAAGGCACTAGATACTCTTACACCGGAAGAATTGATCAATGAAATCACCCAAGAAGGTACCCTTGGTAATGTCGATAAATTTTATCATTCTTTCACAGATTCAGATAAGGAAACCATAGAAGAAAGTATCATTTTTTATCTAGACATATACATGAAAGTTCTTATTGAAGTAGTAGATGTTTTTCCAAATGATTTATACTTAAGGTTAGAGGCTAAGAGAATGTCTATCGTGGAGATTGATAAGAAATTAAAGATAGAAGCTCTATTAGCTGTGCATCCTGTTAATTCCAAGAAGGAAATTGATAATTTAATATCAGAAGATAACAAAATAGTTTTTGTGAGTGGTCACCGGTAGGTTAGTCTTATGGCTAGTAGAGTTAAAGAAGTTGTAGATGAAATAGTTGACAAATGGGATATATTTTTTATTGAGAGAGAGAAGAAAGAAGAGAAGGAGAGATAGAAAATAGATAAATCTTTTGCTAAACTATATCAGAAGGTTGATAAGGGTAAAGGAAAAATTGGTAGTGTACCTAATATCACAATCAAGGATAATCTTCCTCCACCAGCATAGGACACCCCACCAATAAATGCAAAGGAACCAACACAAATTGATAATCAACTAGAAGAGAAGGTAGAGGAAATGACAAGAGATGATGCTAATCTAGAGTCTAACATTATTTTTACCATGAATGTGGACACATAGGATTTTAACATTTCCATGGATAAGGAAAATGCAAAGGTAAAGAGAGCTAAAGATACAAATGTTGAGGTCTCTGAGTCACCAGTCAACACTGTTGACTCTCAATAGAATATTGAGATACTAGCTGAAGTTAAGAAAATAGATACCATCCCTGATGATACTCAGCTTAACATTGAGAAATTGGTAGAAGCAGAAGCAAAAGCACAAACTGAAACTAGAATAGGACATGAATAGAGTATAGTTGAACTGATAGTCAACATGGCAGTCAGTAAGGATGACAATAAGGATGAAAACAAAGTTGAAAAATAGAGTGAGCATAGGGAAGAAATAGTGCACAAGGAAGAGGTTAAAGATGGAAACAAGGAAGAAGTGATTAAGGCAATTGGACAAGTTATTGTAGAGCCTAGTACTTCCACTATGGATTATAGACCTACCAATGTGACAGATGTACTTTTAGATTCAATCAAGAGGATCACAGAATGCAATGCCTTAGAATTTAAGGCCATTGATGATACTTTACCTATTTTGAAATTGATTGCACTGGCATTTAAAGCTGATCATATCGATGGATCTTTAGGTAAATTGGACACTTTGTCCAAATTCATTGCTTCAAATATTCTAATTGTAGATAAAATTAATGAAGAGATCGTTAAGGAAAGGGTGAATAAGGAGAAAGGTGAATTCTTTGATAAGACTATTAAGGGCTATACAGAACACATTGATTCTTTATTACGGGTACTTAATTCCACTATTTTGGAATATAAAGAATTGTATAAGGAAGCATGTAAGCCTCACCACCTAACAAAGGATATTGATGAGGAGATAAGGAAAATGCAACAAGAGATTGATGATATAGCAGATAACATGATAGGTTCTTCGAAACTTTTGTTTTAGATCAAGAAATGGCAGTTTTTAATGCAAAGATTGAGAAATTGGTAAAGGAAAAAGCAAGGATAAGAATGAAGGCCCAAGAGCTGAAAAATAAACTTGTTCCTAGATTGGAAAACCTTCTAACACAATGGATTGAGCTATCTAAAGAAACCATTCAAGGAGAAAGATCAACTGAGCAACAAATGCATTATCTCACTAGTATGATCCAACAGACTGAAACCATTATTTCTGACAACACTAAATTCATGCAGAGTCTTAATCTGATTTTAGCAAATATCTTTCAGATTATACAAAATCGGTTACAGGCTTTGAGGTAGAATTTTGAATTCTTTGACTCTTTTTTGACATCCTTTGTCATTGATGTAAAAGGGGGAGTGGTGTATGAGAAAAATGTACAGAAGGAGATCATCTGCTTAAGGGGAGCACACTTGTTTTTTGGACTTCAAATTTTTGGATATTAGCTTTTGGATTTTTCTCATGAGTGTTTCCATCAATGCCAAAGGGGGAGATTGTTGGCATTATACACTCAGATGAGAATAGTTGATGTTGTCATTGATAGAAATCAACTGGTAACATGGTTTATAGGTTACACTGGCAAAAGATATCATCTATCAACACTGGCATTTACTACAAAGGTTATTCACACTGGCATCCAACTACATCGGCAACAGATTATACTGGCACCCAAAGCCAACATGGAAATTATATTATTTTGTATTGTAATATCATATTTGTATAGCCGACATGATGCATTGTAGAGACTCATATATGTATGAGATCTTGTAGGACATTTTGTAAGAAGAATGTAAGGATAGTTTGAATGTAAGTAGTATATGAGAGTGAATAACTGTATATGCATTTTGATGTAATTATGTTATGAGTGAATAAGTAAAAAAGAAGAGCGAATCAAGGTTTATGGCAGAGGTATTTGACGGTACTAAATCCAGCATTGCAAATGCTATTTTGAGTAGTACATTATCATTGGATTTAACCATCCAATTGTGTAGTCAGTGGGACTCCTTTTTGTGATTGAGCAGTGAGTTCTAGGCTGTTGGCCTTCCTGCATGTACAATCCCCTATTGTACAAGTAATATTTATTCATATTGGCCAGTGAGTAAATATTATGGGTCACAAATCCCACCAAGGTTTTTCCCCTACCGGGTTTCCTCGTTAAAATATGTGTTATTGTGTGCATTGATGCTTATTCTTTTGTTTCTCTTTACTTTATTATTATTTTCTCACCAGTATATTAATTTGGGTTATAAAGTTGCAAACAAATCTAAATCTTTTGTTTACCAGTTCAACACTGATTCACCCCCCCTCTTAGTGTCTTTGGGACTGATCAAGTATCTAACATAAACCATATTCAGTTGTTCCTTGCAAATACCAGAATATCCTTTTTATTGCACTTTCATGATTTTCTCTTGGATTACTTTGAAATCTTGATACAATAATGACTGCATTCATTATATCTAGTCTAGTCTGAGTTAAATAAACCAAACCACCAATCATGGATTTATATCTTGTAGAATTTACTAGAGGGGATACATCCTTAATTGACAATTTTTCACTTGTAACCATAGGAGTACTAACTGGATTAGAATTTTCCATACCAAATTTCTTCAACAATTCCCTTAGATACTTAGTTTGACAAATAAAGATGCCTTTGTCAGTCTAAGTAATCTGCAAACCTAGAAAAAATCTTATTTCTCTAGTCATAGACATTTCAAATTCACTCTGCATATTATCAGAAAATTCTATGCACAATTTTTCTTCACCTCCAAAAATGATATCATCAACAAATACTTCAATAATTAGAATGTCATCATTAGTGATCTTATAATATAGGTTACTATCAGCATTACCTTTAATATAATCAAGCTTCAAAAGGTACTTATCCAACCTTGCATACCAAGCTCTAGGAGCCTGTTTTAGTCCATATAGGGCTTTCCTTAATCTCCAAACCATATTTTTGTCATTTGTCAGTAAAAATCCATCTAGTTTCTCAATAAAGACTTCTTCTTCAAGTTCTCCATTAAGAAATGCACACTTATCATCTATCATAGATGTTGTAGTTCTTATAGGTTGCATCAGAAAGAAATAGTCTAACTACTTCAATTCTAACTACTGATGCAAAAGTTTCACCATAATCAATTCCTTCCTTCTGACAATATCCTTTGCAAACCAATCTAGCCTTGTTTCTTACAACTTGTCCATCCTCATTCATTTTGTTTCTAAAAACCCATTTAGTTCCAATAACATTCTTATATTTAGGTCGAGGAACTAAAGTCCAAGTATTGTTCTTTTCTATTTGATATTATTCATCTTCCATAGCTTTCATCCAACATTCATCATTACAAGCTTCAACTACTAATATCGGTTCAATCTGATAAATGAAACATACCTCTTGATTTGCCAATCTTCTCCTTATCATAACTCCTATGTTTTTGTCTCCATGACCTAATTTTTAGAATGATTTAGCCTTACATACCTTAATTCATAAGGTGTCTTACTAGTATCTCTTTTGATATGAACTCTATTGAATATGTAAACTATTGTACTTACTTCTTCTCTCTAGTAGATATGAGGATAATTATCTTTCATCATCATGCTTCTGGTTGCATCCAAAATGGTTTTGTTCTTTCTTTCCACAATGCCATTCTACCGAGGTGTTTGGGGTGCAGATAACTGTCTCCTAATACCATTTTTCTCACAATAGCTGTTGAACTCACCGAAGAATTCACCACCTTGATCTGATCTCAGACACTTGATTTTCAATCCTATCTCTATCTCCACCATAGCTTTAAAGATCTTGAATTTCTCAAAGGCTTTAGATTTCTCCCTTAGAAAAGCAGCCCACATCATTCTATAATAGTCATCAATGATTATCATGAAATATCTATCACCTTGAAAGCTTCTTGTATTAGTAGGACCACATAGGTCAATATGAATCAAATCAAGAACATCAGTAGATTTATCAGGTATGCTCCTAAACTAAGTTATGATTTGCTTTCCTATTTGACATTCTTTACATATTAGATTATGAGGCTTCACAATCTTAGGTAAATCTCTAACTGCCTTAGTTGAACTGATCTTTACAATGCAATCAAAATTTACATGACACAACCTCTTATGCCCTAGCCAACTTTCATTAGTTTGTGTAATCAAACATGTCTTTTCACCAGAGTTCAAATGAAAGATGTTACCTTTTGTCTATGTACCAGTTGCAATCTCCAAACCTAATTTGCTAATGATTTGGCATTTTCCATCTGTTGGGACTCATAAATTTTTGAGTCAATTTGAGAGGCCCATTTCAAAGAAGGGTAAAATGAACCCAACATCTTCTCCTCGTGTGAATGTAAAGAGTAAAGGAATTTCAAATTTTCAACAAAATGCAATGGAGGGTAGAAAGTCTGTTCCCCCCCCAGTTTGACATTGGAGGAGACAATTAAAGCTTCCAAGAAAATACATCTTGGCGGGCATAAAGGTATTAGAACTTTCCAAGCAGTTTCAGCTGCCAAGCGTGAAGAACCATTTATCCCACATTGGTGGTGGGGAGGAGAGTTTTAATATTTAAATACAAATCCCCATGCATATCAAGTATCAAAGCTTAAAGGCTTTTAACAAGGCTAGCTCAGCGTTTGTGGGCCCCCATGTGCGTGCAAATCTCAAAATGCCCAATTTTGGAGTAGAAGGGAAAATTAACCAACGAGCAAGTCGAGCAGATCAACGGTGATTGCAGATGATTTGACGGTGGTCGCTATACCGTGATAGAAATATGCCCACCGAATACTCACTGTGACTTGGTGACAAAGAACATCTAGAAAAGGGGCAAGTTAAAGACCAAGCAGATCATTGAGATCCAACGATGGATCCAAGGAAGATCAATGGTGGAGTAAAATTCTGGGACTATCAGTGGCTGTCATTGTACCGCAGTTGTGAGCTACCTGAAATGAATACCCTCACGATAGATGGCACTAAGATGGTGGCCAGCTGGATGCATAGACAAGCCAAAGAGTGACTTATCGAACAAACCTTGGCCACGATGGATCTCTAAAAGGATTAACCGAAAGCATTAGTTCCATCGACATAAAGTACATCAAAGAAATCAGAACTAGCCTGCTGATAAAATAAAATGTATCAATGAAACTACAATATTGATGAGACATGTGAAAAACTCACCGAGGGAGGAAGTTTGGCTGAAATAATAATACCAAACAAACCAACAAAACCAAAGACATGTGGTGACACGTGATAGAAGGGAGTAGGTCACGCAAGGTAAAGGTCGAGCAGATCAAGGAAGATTGGTTGATGATGCAAAAGATCCAATGGTGGTCACTACACCATGATAGAAAGAATCTTGCTAGTTATTCCCCGTGACATAACGACTAGTGAGGTGGCAATTGAGGTGGCAATTGAGGTGGTCATCCAGGTGGTCTCGGAATGAATTAGGATGTGCCACATGGTAGAGCATAGAAGAAGAACCAAGGCAGGCCCAAGTCCAGTGGCAAGTCCAAGTGGTGAGTAGGTGGATCCAAAGGTGACCAAGTGGTGGAACCTGATAGGAGAGCAATTTAGAGGAGAAATAAAGAACAAGGAGGTTGGAAATGATCAGACGGTGGTCATCGATTTGCTATGTAGAGATGCATGATGAATATTCATCATGGATCGATGAGATAGAGGAGACAAGGAAGTGGTGGGTCTGGCCATGCTCAAGTGGCAGGACAAGTGGAGTCCAGAGGGACTCATGAGCCAATCCAGAGGTGACACATGGAAGGGGTCTATAGACGACTAAAATAGATAAGGGGCCCGCTTTGAGGGTTAAAATGGTTAATGATCAGACAAGTCTAATGTAGATCGATGATTGTCACTATACCGCAACACAAAGGTGCATGATAGTTATTCCTTGCGACATGGTGACAAACCACTAGCAATGAGCTCAGGCAGCGGTTAAAGCCAGTAGTTAAGGCGAGTGGTTATAGTGGACAACTAGTGGTAGCAGTTAAGTTTTCAAATATTTTAAAGATCAAGTAGTTGATAGGTGATCTGACAATTGTTGTTGTGCTGCTATGCAAATTTTCCTGACCTTTAGTCTTCATGGATCAGTGACCAAGTGGTGGGCCTATTTTGAGTGACTTACTAAAGAAAGTTAAAGGGCACGCTATTTTTCCATGATCGGATGGCTGTCACTATACCGCAATGGAAATATGTCTGAACTTTAAATGTCATGACATAGAGACTAAAGGAAAGGTGCTCAGAAAGAAGGCCTTCCTGGTCCGTTGGCGCCAAAATTTAAATATTCAAAAGAATTAATGGCAGAGGTGTGCAAGTTCCATCCAACACTATTTCAAAGTAAAAGGTTGGTGAGAGGTATTCAAGGAGATTTGCAGAGAACACAGTGGTGCATAGTTGTGTGTTTTCTTAGGAAGAACCCATCAATGCTCTGGCACAATCTGACAATACACTAGCATTATGAAGCCGTCGATTGTTGTAACCAATTTTGGGTAATAGGAGCCTACCCTTTTGGCCACTTTCCTATTGAATGACCAATGAATTAATGAAGCACATGTCCCAGAAAGAAAGTTATGCTTCTCCCTCAACTTCAACAGTACAACAATGTAACTTTTGGAGTAAATGATAGCTAGGGTAAGAGTTTTCTTCTAGGTAGTCCGAAGCTTGTTGCATCTTGATTTCTATAAAAGGATGCCAAGGCTACCTAAAAAAGGGTCAAAAATTTTGTAGCTAAACTCTAGCAAAATCAATACAGGCCATTTTCTTAGCAATTTCTGAGTCAGATATGATGTACTTGTAACCTTTTTTACAAAGGAATGAAATATACAATCCAAAAAATTTAAAATCAGACTTGTATTGTCTCTATGTCATTGTACTGATGTTCATTCTATTTAAATAATCAAGGATTGTTTATTTGAATGATTTGCTAGGCATCTAATGAAGTTGTTTTTAGTCTTCTTCTCAAGGAGGAAAATGTAAATATACTTTGAACAAAGTCATTGATATCAGTATTTTTGGTATGGATTTGATGATGAAGTCTAGTTCAGATTAGGACTCTGTTTATGTTAGGCATATTCAAAGTTGATAGATCACGAACTTGTGATTTGTGTACAAGTTTCTTTTGTTAGGTTACAATCTATTGTAGATGACTCTATTGCCCAGATAAGGCACTGGTTTACCTATTGGTTTTTCGGTGCATTTTGTGATCCTTTTCAAAAAAGAAAATCAACTTTCCATTTTTGTTTTAGTTGTACCAGTCAGAAAGGAAAGTTTATAGGAATTAACAATGGTTTTCTATAAACCTTTTGCTATTTTTGTAATAAAATAGTCTTAAAAGGGTTCACCTGCCCAAGCTTTTAAAGGCTTAAAGTGTAGGAGGTTTCCTCATTTGGAACCTCATATTGTTCTATTTATTTCAAACTTTTGTTGTTCTCTTCCATTGCAGCACAGAGGTAGTAGCTTTCACTTTTAAAGAGAAGAAACAAAAGTTTTCAAAATGGAGAAAAAAAAAAGTGGTGACTCGGCTAGGGAGAGTCAAATAAGATAAGTCTTATACTCTAGATCTGTGTCTTTATTACATAAATGTGATTCACTATGTTAAAATATATTTTATTCTCAAGATATTGGGTGGTGACTTTGAAGTTAGGAAAAAACCAGTGTTCTTTTAAAAAAAAAAAGCACAGTCACTTCATAGGGTTAGCAAGATGAATAAGAGAAGGAATACTAGGTCCTATATGAAGAAAAACCATCAAGAGAAGTTGCATGAAGGGTTACCTGAACCAATCAAGAAGGGTTGGAGAGGAACTGTTATTCCTGATCAGTCAAATTAGTCGAGGAAACAGAAGAGTAATCAAATGGGTAAGTCTTCTAAGTGTCCCATATATGCAAGGTCCAATGCCTCTTCTCATGACTCTGATCATGATATTATGGGTTTTCATGCTGGCCTATTTGGTACTAATGATTATATCCAAACCTTTCACCAAGGATTTTCTAATCCCAGCACTTCCAAGAGTTATAGGCATAGTACAAGTAATAGGGTCAGTTCCATTCCCAAAACTATGGAAGGAAATATCAGTCTGATTGATATGGACCAGCTAAATGTGTCTGATTCAGAGGAAACCTTGCAAGACCAAGATGAAGTGTCCTAGGAGATTGAGGTTCTAAATCAAAGGGTACATCAATTGATTACCATAAGAAAAAAAGAAAAAAAGGAAAAGGAAAAGGAGAATGAAACCAAAGCCAAACTCATTGAAAGAGATAGGTTATTAAGACAGATTGTATAACTTGAGTTGTTTTCTCAAGAAGAACCTGGGAGTAAAGAGCAAGGTCCTATTATTAGAGAAATCCTTGATCCTAAAATTATTTTTGCACCTAAAGTTGTAGTACAACCTAGTAGGGAGGTTCATAGTGATCCGCAACCTGCCAGACCTATTATTGACAAAGTGAAGCAGAAAGTAGTGGAGAATAAATTTGTGGGTCGAGTGTTAGGAAGTGCAGAAGGACCCCAGGGAATGATGTTTCATGAGATCAAGGTAGAAAGGATAAGGAAAGAAAATGAAGACTTGCAGAGGGAGTTAGAAAAGGCTAAAATAGAAGCACTTAATGTTGAGTTCAAAAGAAAGATACACTGCTTAAAAGCTCCTCCTATAACTTTCTCATGTGTAGATCATAGTAATCCTATGTCCCAACATACTTATGTCTCTCTGTTGAATACTCAACCAATGATGCAAACAAATGCTATCCCACATGTTAACCAATTTGAAAATGTTGCCCCAAATAATTATGCTATTCCATCAAGTACAATTTCAGCAAATTAAACCAGTCACGGACCATCCCTTAATCAAAGATATCAAACTCCTAGAGCTAGTGGTTCAGGCCCAAGGGTGAATGATGGAAATAACTTTATTGGAAATTAGTTTCAAAGGAGATTGATAAATGTTGAGCTATACAGGCAGTTGTATTTTGATGGAATTCTAGGTTATCCAAACCATGTCCCTATTGAAATGAGGGATAAACTCCAAAAGTTTGCTAGAAACAATGCTATCAGTGTTGAAGGGCATCTGAAATCTTTTGGTGACATGATTAATGACTATGAAATTGCACATGAGGATGTGATCATGAAGCTGTTTGTGCAATCTTTGATTGAGGATGCTAGAGATTGGTACAAAGGGTTACTTGTAGATAGCATTAGCTCTTGGGAGGAATTCAAGAATTGCTTTAAAGAGCAATATGGAGATAAGACAAATGTGAGCTTCATGCTCAATGAATTTAACAATATCAGGAAGTTTGATAATGAGGTTGTTATAGATTTTAATACATGGTTTCAAAAGGCAATGCATAGGCTCCTTCAATGTATGAGGTTAGACAAGAATGTATGTCTAACCATTTATTACAATGCCTTTGATCCTAAGATGGCTTACATTCTTAGAGATAAGAATCCACATAGTTTAAGGGATGCTTTTAGAATTGCAATCAATGAAGAGTAATAGAGAAGCATCAGGTAAAGTGGGAAGAAGGACTGATGGAAGATTGTGGCAGGAACAAAAACCACAACAAAATAAATCCTCTAAAGAAGAGGATAATATAGAGAAATTAATGAATATTGTCAAGGATCTTACTACTAAAGTAAGTAAAACTGAGAGGCCTCACTACAACTAGCAAGACAGACTTGCTAGATTGCATGATATGCCATATAACACTTCATGGAAAGATGGCAAACCTATGCAAGATAGATCAAAAGGCACACAAAATCATAACACCATTGATCCTTTAAAGGGAGGAAATGTACATAATGTGGAAAATACCTCTGGGTGTATGGCATGTGATGGGCCACATTACCCCTATCAGTGTGTTGTGGCTCAAGCTCTAAATGAATCCATGAGAAATGAGGATGAACCTGTAGTTAATATGTTTGAGTATACTATGGATGGTGACTATGAGTCTTCAAAAGATGAAGCAAGTGAAAATGATGTCTCGAGAAGCAATGCAAATTGTCAAGGACAATTGACAATTGATTGGCATCCCACTTTGAATGTAGTCACAATAGAAGATCAAGAGATTCATCTTAGAAGGCCTAGTGAGGAGGAAGTTAAGAATCTCACTATGGATGCAATAGCTAAAGCTAAGCATAACTATAATCTGAGAAGCAACAAAGATGATGGAAGTCATGGTATTCCTGGTTCTCTATTTTTTAAAGAAACTTCTTCTAAGAGGTCGACTAAGAATAAAACTTTTGTTAAAGATAGTCAGGCTAAAGGTGATTAGTCAAGTAGTTTATCAAAACCTAATATTGCTGATACAACTGAAAATAAGGCAGGGACCACTGGTGACAAGAGAACAAGTCACCAGAAGGCAGAAAAGGTTAAAGCTCATGTTGAGTCTAATGTTAACACTGCTTTTGATATGACTCAAGATTTAACATAGATGGAAGCTTCAGTACCTTTGATAGAGCTGCTGAAAATAAAAGAGCATAGGGAGGCTGCTTTTTCTTTGATTTCAAGTATATCAGATGTAGATGCTTCTTCTAAAAGGGGAAATGCAAAAGATGAGAAGGATCAACAACAAAGGGTCCCAGAAGTTTGCATGGGCACCACTATTAATCAGGAACCATCTCAGATAGATCCCTTTTATGTCACATTGTTAGTAAATAACAGATTGATAAAAAATTGCATGATAGATTCTGGTGCAGCTGCTAATATAATGCCTTATGGGGTTATGAAAGAACTAGGTTTGTAAGTACACACTTCATATGGGAGGTGTTATGCTATGGATAATAGAGAAGTTCCTGTTGTGGGTACTATGAAAGATGTAGACATAAAAATAGCAGCATTCCCTGAAGCTACTTATAAAAGGATGTAATAGTTACAAACACCAAGCCCCATTATGGCATGCTTCTATCTAGATAGTGGGTTGCTGCTATTAGAGGATATCTTCAGCTAGATTTATCATATGCAACTATCCTAGTGAATGGGAATTCTATAAAATTGTACAGAGAACCATGTGCCCTAGTGGCTATTGAAAAAATAGACCCAAACATGCTTAATTGCATGATTGATGTGGATCTTGATAACTTCAGGATTGAACCCATCCAGCCTCAGTTGAAGAATACTGATTCTATTGTTGATGAGCCAAAATCCCAACAAGAAGGCATGTGGCAGATGTACTTTGATGGAGCTTGCTCTAAGGAAGGGTCTAAAGTGGGAGTGCTATTTGTTTTCCCATCAGGTATTATCTTCAAGTATTCTTTTATGTTAGCATTCCAATGTACAAACAACACAACTGAGTATGAAGCTCTGTAATCAGGCTTAGAAATTGCTAAAAGACATGGGATCAAGTTGTTAAGGGTTTATGGAGACTCTGAACTTGTAGTGTCTCAGATAAGGTCAAGATATGCATCTAAAAATGACAAGTTAAAAAGCTACAAGCATGTTGTTTGGGATGTCATTGAACACTTCGATGCATTTTCCATTGATTGGATTGAAAGGTTTAAGAATATTATGGCATATTTTTTGGCTAATCTTGCATTAAAAAATGATGATGTAACATTGACTCGAGTTTCAATAATTGAGAAAAAATCCAGACTAACCATCCCAAATAACTTGTACAATTAGAAAGTTTTTGAGGGTGGTGAAGACATCCTTAGATTTGTACAATGCATAGATGACTATGGAGGTCAAAAGATTGATTGTAATGCATTGGTGGAAGTAGTAGATGGACAAGAAACAATTTTTGGAAGTGAAATAGTGCAGCTAGAGACAAATGAAATACCCAGGGGACTAGTTGAACTAGAGGGTATTTTCAGTTACAGTGATGGTCACTTACATCAAGCATCATATACAAAGTTGGAGGAGTTGGAAGAGGTAAACTTGGGGACAAAATCTTCCCCTAAGTTAGTGTATATCAGGAGAAGCTTGTCTCCCCATATTAAGACTAACCTCCTTAATTTGCTAAGGAAGTACAAACATGTTTTTGCTTGGTCCTATGAGGATTTGAAGGCGTATAGACAAGAATTATTTCAACATGAAATACCTATGCATCCTAATGCTAAGCCTTTTAGACAAAAGCAAAAACCCATTAACCCCCTCCAAGAACCCAAGATGTAGCAAGAGTTGATTAAGCTGAGAGAAGGGGGTATTATAAAGCCTATAAGGCATTCTTCATGGGTATCAAATTTAGTGCCTGTAAGAAAAACTAATGGGGACATAAGGCTTTGTGTGGATTTTAGGAACTTGAATGTTGCTTCCCTTAAAGATAATTATTCATCCCCAAACATGGAAGATATGTTACAAAGGGTAACTGGTTGTGATTTACTATCAATGATGGATGAATTTTTTGGTTACAATCAGGTATTAGTGAAAGAGTCTAAACAGTTTAAGATTGCTTTTACTACCCCTTGGGGAACCTATGTCTATGTAAGAATGCCATTTGGTTTGAAGAATGTTGGTGAAACTTTTCAAAGATCTTGGATGTAGCTTTCAAGGAATTTATTAATACTATAATGGTTGTTTACCAGGATGATCTGACATGTTTCTCAAAGAAGGCAGATGACCACTATGGTCATTTGGAAAAACTATTTTGCAAGGCCTTGGAGTTTGGTGTATCTATAAATCCAAAGAAATGCCACTTTGTTGTAACTAAAGGAAAGTTACTAGGGCACATTGTATCTAAGGAGGGAGTCAGAATTGATCCTAAAAGAATTGAGGCTATCAACAGGGTGCTTCAACCAAAAAATATTAAGGGAATTCAGTCTTTTCTTGGTAAAGTAAACTTTGTTAGAAGATTTATTGCAAATTTTGCTGAAATTGTCAAGCCCATTGTGAAGCTTGTGAAGAAGGATGCCAAGTTTGTTTGGGATGATGAGGCAACACTAGAATTTGATAAGATAAAACAACCTATTCAGGAAGCCCTAGTGCTTAAGTCCCCTAACTATAGTAAGCCTTTTTAACTATTTTCTTTTGCTTCATATCATACTATAGCAGTGGTAATATTACAGAAAGATGGTGAAGTTTATGAACATCTAATTGCCTTCTACAACAAATCATTGCAAGCTACTGAACTGAAATATGAAATTATGGAAAAACAAGCATATGCTTTAGTCAAGGCTATTAAAGTATTTAGGCCTTATCTGGTAAATTCCCAAATTGTAACCTATGTACCACATGCAGCTATGAAAGACATCATGTCCCAATCTAAAGTAATTGGAAAAAGATGCAGATGGATAAGCAAAATGAAAGAATTTAATCCTGAGATCAAAATTACCAAGCTGGTAAGAGGTCTAGACTTAGCCAAGCTAATGACTGAGACAAACTTTGAGGATATTGATATAAATAATATTGAGATTGAAGAGGTTATGGTTACTAGTACTGAGAGGTAGCCATGGTATTCAAATATAGTATAATTCTTGAAGAATTCCTCATGTCCAAAAGGTATGATGCACAACTAGAATGGAACACTAAAGTTAAAATCATAGAAATATGTTCTTATTCAGGGAGACCTATATTGGAAGAATAGTGATGGGATGCTACTAGTTTGCCTGATGAATTCCAAGCTGAGAAGGTTCTAAAAGAGATGCACAATGGGGTATGTGGAGGCCACTATTCAGCTAAGACTACTACTGGTAGGATAATCAAAGAAGGGTATTATTGGCCAACTTTGTTCAAGGATGCTTATAAATATGTTAAAAAATATGATCCTTGTCAAAGGTTTTCTTCTAAACTAAAGTATGTTGGTGCTTTGCCTTTGAATTTTGTTACAGTTGAAGCCCCTTTTGTTTAATGGGGCATTGATTTTATTGGAGAGATAATAGAAAAATCAAGCAAGGGTCATAGATGGATCCTGGTGGCTACAGATTATTTCAGCAAGTGGATTGAAGCCATACCTACCAAACAAGCCACTAGTAAGGTAGTCATTAATTTTTTGATGGACATTAGTGCAAAAGTTTGGTGTGCCAGCTAAAAGAGTCATGGACAATGCTTTGTGCTTCAAGTCTAAGGATTTTGAAGAGTTCTATGTTAATTATGGGATTATTGTGTCATACTCTTCACCATACCATCCATAGGGAAATGGCCAGGCAAAATCAAGTAATAAAAGTCTCCTCAATATTATCAAGAAGATCCTAGAGGAAAATAAAAGGTCCTGGGATCAAAAGCTCAAGTTAGCTTTATGGGCTCATAAGGTGACTATAAAAAAGGCCATTGGTACATCCCCTTTTGAGATGGTTTATGGAGTGAAAGCTAGACTACCTGTGAATAATTTGCTTCTAGTTTACAATTTCTTGCAGATGGAAGAATTAGAAATGTTTGAGCCCATTGAACAAAGAATGATTCAATGAGTAGAGCTAGAGGAAATGAGGACTGCATCCCATAATAGGAATATGAAACTTCAATTACAGTCAAAGTACCTTTTTGATAAAAGGACTAGTACAAGTTCCAAATTGGTGACATGGTGTTGCAATGGAAGGCAAGAAACCAAGACAAAGGCAAGCATAAGAAATTTGAATCGCTGTGGATAGGCCCTTTAATTGTTTGTGCTATCAATGGAAAGGATTCATACTTCTTGCAAAGAATGAATGGCGAAGTACAGGAATTTCTAGTGCATGGACAATTCCTGAAATCTTACTTCTCTTGATCTATTTCAGTCCATGCACAATAGTTATAGGCTATATATATTTTAGGTTTTCTTTCATTAAGGTTTTGTTGGTCTGTATTCCAAAGTTTTTGCTAAATTCTTGTGTTGGTCTTGCATCCAACCATCCCCATTCAGAGCCACTATTGGGACTCATTAAATTTTGAGTCAATTTGAGAGACCCATTTCAAAGAAGGGTAAAATGAAGCCAACATTTGCTCCTTGCGTGCCTGTGAAGAGTAAAGGCATTTCAAATTTTCAACCAAATGCAATGGCAGGTAGAATGTCTTTTTCTCCCCAATTTGGCATTGGAGGAGACAATTAAATCTTCCAAGCAAATGCATCTTGGCAGGTGTAAAGGTTTTAGAACTTTCCAAGCAGTTTCAGTCACCAGGCATGAAGAACCATTTATCCCACATTGGTGGTGGGGAGGAGAGTTTCAATATTTAAATACAAAGCCCCATGCATATCAAGTGTCAAAGCATAAAGGCTTTTGACAAGGCTAGCTCAGTGTTGGTGGGCCCCCGTGTGCACGCGCATCTCAAAATGCCCAAATTTTGCAAGAGAAGGACAAATTAACTAGCAAGTCAAGCAGATCAATGGTGATCATAGATGATTCGATGATGGTTGATATACCATGATAGAAAGATGCCTGCTGAATACTCACCACAACTTGGCAACAAAGCACATACAGAAAAGGGGCAAGTTAAAGATCGAGTAGATCATTGAGATCCAATGGCAAATCCGAGGGAGATCAACAGTGGAGTAAAATTCTAGGACTATCAGTGGCTGTTGTTGTACCGTGGTTGTGAGGTGCCCAAAATGAATACCCTCATGATAGGTGGCACCTAGATGGTGGCTAGCTAGATGCATAGACAAACCAAAGAGTGACTTATTGAACAAACCTTGGGCGTGATGGATCTCTAAAAGGATTCACTGAAATCATCGGTTCCATCGACATAAAGTACATCAAAGAAATCAAAACTAGTCCCGTCGATAAAATAAAAAGTAACAATGAAACTATAGTATTGATGAGACATGTGAATAGCTCATCGAGGGAGGAAGTTTGGCTGAAAGAATAATATTGAACAAAGCAACAAAACCAAAGACACATGGTGTCAGGCGGTAGAAGGGAGGAGATCAGCCAAGGTAAAGGTCGAGTAGATCAAGAAAGATCAGTCGGTGATGCAAAAGATCCAATGGTGGTTGCTATACCTTGATAGAAATAAGCTCACCAGTTATCCCCCATGACATAGTGATTGGCGAGGTGGTAGTTGAGGTGGTCATCTAGGTGGGCTTAGAATGAATCAGGATGTGCCAAGTGGTAGAGCGTAGAAGAAGAACCAAGGCAAGCCCAAGTCTAGTGGCATTTCCAAGTGGTGAGTAGGTGGATCCAAAGGCAACCAAGTGGTGGAACCCGACAGGAGAGAAATTAAGAGGAGAAATAAAGAACAAGCAGGTTGGAAATGATCAGACGGTGATTGCTGATCCGCTATGCAGAGATGCATGATGAATATTCATCACGGATCAATGACAAGGAGGAGACATGGAAGTGTTGGGTCCAGCCATGCTCAGGTGGTAGGACAGGTGGAGTCCAGAGGGACTCACGAGCCAATCCAGAGGTGACACATGGCAGGGGTCTGTAGATGAGTGAAATAGATAAGGGGCTTACTTTGAGGGTTAGAATGGTTAATGATGAGATAGGTCTGATGCAGATTGATGGTTGTCACTATACCGCAATACAAAGGTGCACGATAGTTATTCCTTGCGACATGGTGACAAACCACTAGTGGCGAGCCGAGGTAGCGGTTAAAGTCATGTGTTAAGATGAGTGGTTACGGTGGACAACTAGTGGTAGCGGTTAAGTTTTCAAAGGTTGTAAAGATCGAGCAGTTGATAGGTGATCCAATGATTGTCATTGTGCTGCTATGCGAAGTTGCCTGACCTTTAGTCTTCACGGATCAGCGACCAAGTGGTGGGGCCTATTTTGAGTGACTTACTCAAGAAATTTAAAGGGCGTACTAGTTTTCCATGATTAGATGGTTGTCACTATACCAAAATGGAAATACATCCAAACTTTAAATGCCATGACATAGTGACTAAAGGAAAGGTGCTCAGAAAGAAGGCCTTCTTGGTCCATTGGCACCAAAATTTAAATATTCAAAAGAATTAATGGCACAAGTGTGCAAGTTCCATCCAACATTGTTTCAAAGTAAAAGGTTGTTGAGAGGTATTCAAAGAGATTTACAGAGAACACAATGGTGCATGGCTATGTGTTTTCTTAGGATGAACCCATCAATACTCTGGCATGAGACAATACACTAGCATTATGAAGCTGTCAATTGTTGTAACCAATTTTGGGTAATAGGAGCCTTCCCTTTTGGCCACTTTCCAATTGAATGACCAATGAATTAATGAAGCTGGCATCCCAGAAAGAAAGTTATGCTTCTCCCTCAACTTCAACGATACAACAATGTAACTTTTGGAGTAAATGACAGTTAGGGTAATATTTTTCTTCTAAGTAGTCCGAAGCTTGTTGCATCTTGATTTCTATAAAAGGATACCAAGGCTACCTAAAAAAGGGTCACAAATTTTGTAGCTAAACTCTAGCAAAATCAATACAAGTCCTTTTCTTAGCAATTTCTGAGTCAAATATGATGTACTTGTAACCTTTTTTACAGAGGAATGAAATATACAGTCCAGAGAATTTAAACTCAGACTTGTATTGTCTCTATGTCATTGTACTGATGTTCATTCTATTTAAATAATAAAGGATTGTTTATTTGAATGATTTGCTAGGCATCTAATGAAGTTGTTTTTAGTCTTCTTCTCAAGGAGGAAAATATAAATATATTTTGAACAAAGTCATTGATATCAGTATTTTTGGTGTGGATTTGATGATGAAGTTAGGTTCAAATTAGGACTTTGTTTATGTGAGGCATATTCAAAGTTGATAGATCAAGAACTTTTGATTTGTGTACAAGTTTATTTTGTTAGGTTGCAGTCTATTGTAGATGACTCTATTGCCGAGATAAGGCATTGGTTTATATATTGGTTTTTGGGTGCATTTTGTGATCCTTTTCAAAAGATCAAATCAAGTTTGCATTTATGTTTTATTTGTACCAGTCAGAAAGGAAAGTTTATAGGAATTAACACTGGTTTTCTCTAAACCTTTTTCTATTTTTGTAAGAAAATAGTATTAAAAGGGTTCACCTACCCAAGCTTTTAAAGGTTTAAAGTATAGAAGGTTTCCTCATTTGGAACCTCATATTGTTTTCTTTATTTCAAACTTATGTTGTTCTCTTCCGTTACAACACAGAGGCAACAACTTTCACTTTTAAAGAGAAGAAACATAAGTTTTCAAAATGGAGAACAACACCATCCTTGAATTGTAATTGAAATCCTCTATCTACCAATTGTCCTACACTCAAAAGATTATGCTTCAAACCTTCAACATAATAGACATTATCAATGTGCTTACCATCCAATGAAATGGTTCCTCTTCCTTTGATCATGCATGCCTTGTTATTACCAAATCTGACTTGACCACCATCAAATTCTTGTAGGGTTAGAAAATTTCCTTTGTCACTTGTCATATCATGAGAACATCCAATATCTATTACCCATTCATATGTGTCTTCAAATTTTTCTGCATGGGCCTTTTCCTCATTCTTGATAACTGTTTCTGAATCATCTTCCTTCATAACATAAAATACCCAGTCTTTTTCATTGTCGGATCCACTAGCTGAATCTCCTGTCAATTCTTCTTCTGAGTTATCAGTTACTCCTTCCTCATTAGCATAGTAGCATGATTTTTTTTAGTATTTATTGTACTTATGCTTGATCTGATATTCAAGGTTAGGCTTAAAAGATCTTCTTTCTCTTTCTTCCAATTTTGAATTCCTTTCAGGACATTTAGATGCAAAATGACCTATTTTTTGGCTTGATGATGATTTTTGTATTTGATGACTTTATGTGTAGTCAGTGATGGCACACATATGTTCTAACTGTCACAGTCATCTTAGTATGCTAGTTAAGGTAAACTGGTATTATTCAGTCATTGTATTGTTAACTGGTATCATATATATGAAGATGTCTAAACCAATATATGTAGATAACCAGTATATGTAGATAAGACAACCAGTTTTGATCAGATCCAGAGTTACTAGTTTTAAGATGTAGCAGATAAAGTCAAGAAGGAGCGTGGAGACAATCACCTAGTATGAATTCAAGTGAATTGGTCTATGAGTTTGAAGCGGTCAACACTTAACCGGTATTGGTGTTCTAATTGGTTTCCCAGTTTGTGTGATGAGTTATCACCAATTGTGATGTGTTACCATCGACAGACAGTATGGCAGTGATTTTTGTCATGTTAAAGAAGATTGTCTAGATTCATTGAACCTAGTAAATTGTGTCAAGGTTCAGGAGCTGACATGAAATCTAATATCTATAAAAATATATTGTGATGAGTTATTTCATATAGAAGATGCAAGTTATGATATGAGTTGGATTTGATGTGATTTGTTGAAGGAATTGCAGAGTATGTCGGTGATGTAGTAATGTATGTGTAGAAAAGGATCTAAACTAGCAGAAGGTGTTATTCTTAGATCATTCTAACTATTGTTCTCTAACAACTACAATAGTAAAATCCCTTAACCTGGTAAGCTCTAACAATCTTCATTGTGTAAATCCTCTAACAACGTGATTCATTAACTTGGATCTAAATCCTCCACTGAGGTTACCTTTAACCAGGTATAGCTCCTAAGAGGGCTTGAGATATCTAACAGGGTCTTATCCTAATAGAGCATTTGTAGACCTTAACCAGTCAATTATCTATTTCTACAGATAGTTAACTTGTGAGTTCCATCTCACTGTGGTTTTTCCCAGTTGGGTTTTCCACGTATAAATATTTGTGTTATGGTGAATTTTTTGCTTGTGGTTAATGCTTTTCTTTTGGTGAATTCTTTTATAACACTTTGTATTATATGCAAATTTATTGGTAAATTGGTTAAATGATTTTACCAGTCTACAAATAAAGTGTTACTATTTTTGCTTTCACTTATTCACCCCCCCCCTCTCAGTGCTTTACAATTTTATCAATTGGTACCAGAGCCTAACTTCCTTAAGGCTTAACCACTTGGAAGGAAACCCTAAAGCCATTATGGGGGATATGATTTATAGAGAGATGACTAGAGAACTTGTTGAAACTAGGGATGAGCTAGAAACCCTGAGAGGCAAATTCAAGGCTTCACAAGCAAAAATGAAAGAACTAACTTAGCAATTATTAGAGATCTCTAAAAGAAGATCTTCAAATGAGGCGAACATTGATGCACTGGTTGAAGAAGTGGAGACACTGAATGGTTAGAAACTTAACCTAAGGAGAGAAGTTGAATCCCTTACAATTCGTATGAGTCAAGAACATGAAGCTAGGAGGGCAGCTGAAGATTAGGTCAAAGATAAGGAGCATGAAATATTTAAAATCAAGTAGGAGAATGCAACTCTTTATGAACATTGGCATAAGGAAAAAGAAGAAAAGAAAACATTACAGTCAGATCTTGAAATAGCAATATCTCTTAGAGAGACTCTTGTGAAGCAAAATGAATATCTTACAAAGGAATTTGCTAAGGCCAATGAGAAGCTTCATAAATTCAACAAGAGCTCCTCTATGTTGGATGAACAGATCCAATCTCAAAGGATGAAAGGTGATACATCTATGTTAGGATACAATACATTTGAGAAGGGTGAACCTTCTGGTACCAAGAGTGACATGCGTAAAGATAAATCTTCTCCTAAGGCTCAGAAGCCTACTGGTAAGAAAGATTACAAACCTGTTTGCTTTAACCATCATAAACTAGGACATATTGCTAATGTTTGTAGAATCAAATCTAATTCTAATATTAGTTATAGACCTAATATTTGGTATGTGCCTAGAATATTTCAAGGTTATTGTTATATATGCAACATGTATGGGCATAGATCAGTTGAATGCCGATATGGAGCAAACAATCCTGCACCTCACATGAATCCAAGACCTATTGGTGATTGGAGAAGGAATATCATTGACTGAAGGAACACAAATTGGCAAAGACCCTATGTTAACCGGTCTAGTCCTTATGAGATAGAAAAGAGAGTCAATACGACTTGTTCAATTTGCAACAACTTTGGACATGTGGCTATGAATTGCAAAAGAAAAATAGGAAGG
Organism: Cryptomeria japonica; assembly: GCF_030272615.1. Taxonomy (NCBI): domain Eukaryota; kingdom Viridiplantae; phylum Streptophyta; class Pinopsida; order Cupressales; family Cupressaceae; genus Cryptomeria; species Cryptomeria japonica. Next base: position 627,677,373 of record NC_081412.1, read on the forward strand.
GGCAATGCAGGACCTTCGAGAGCATCTAGAATGGCCTGCTATCATTGCCATAAACTAGGACACATTGCCAAGTTTTGCAAAATAAAGAAGAACCAATAGGTGAATCATCCTACAGACCAGGAAGGAAAGAAGAAGGTTGATATTGAAGAAACCAAAGCTGAGATGAATAGGACATGGAAGAAGAAAAGTGACAACAAGCCATCACAAGAACCAAATGTTAGGATAATTGATGAACAACTGAGAGGGGGGGCATGAATCAGTTGTTAATAGATTATATCAATTAAACCACTTTATAACCTTTAACCAGAGCACATAAACATTAAATACCAAAATAACAGAAATAGATACCAGAAAGCAATAAAACTTAAGAATAAAATAGAGAATTAACACAATGAAACCATACCAAATAACACCATGATTTGTACGCAAAAAACCTGAAAAGGGAAAAACCACAATGGGAAGCCTACCCAAAGTCAAATGATACTTCTCCAGAAAGTATGTGATACAATAAGAGGCCTGCACATGCAGGAAGGCACACTACCTAAAGTTTACTGCTTATTACAAAAGAGTCTCACTGATTATAGAGAGATTATAACCACCTCAAGATAATTAGACAACAATATAGAATAATGCACTACCAGAGATAGCATCTACCATGTCTAATTATAGTCCTGGTTAAGCTCAATACCAAAGGCTTTGTTAGGACTCCCAAAGATATTGAGAGGGGGGGGAGGGGGTGAATGAGTATTTAATCGGTTAATAAATTTACTTGACTTAAAACATGAAAAGAATATTAAGTCTGTGTACTGGTAAACAAGAAATAATGCAGTAAACAATAATAACAACAACCACATAAGATGCACACCATAACACAGTATTTTAACGAGGAAACTTGATGTGGGAAAAACCTCAATGGAATTTGTGACCCACAATATTCTCTTACTGGCCAATAAGGGAATATTACTCTTACAATAGGGGCCTACACATGCAGGAAGGCCAAGTGCCTAGATCTCATTGCTCAATTACAAAAGAAGTCACACCGACTTACAAAATGGATTATATTAATCCAATGTCTTGTCTGGCTTCATATTAGCATCTGCTATGTCAGCTCTTGTACCGGTTTAAGCTCTACTACATACATAAACCCTTACCCTATAATTCGCATAGTAGGTCTACTTATCTTGCATCCTATAACACATATTTCCTATTACAAAATGATCTCATACATATATGAGTCATATTACAACTCACCATGTCAACTTACAATGATTTTACAATTAATTACAAAATACATTATAAACAAAATTCTTGTCAGCCAAGGTGCCGATATCCTTCCTTTCACTACTAGTGTTCTGTGTGTCGATGTAGAGTTTGTCATTGCTGGTGCCAATATCCTATCTTGCCGGTATCATATGATTGCAAGGTTACCATCAATGACAAAACCTTCAATCACCTACAATTTCTCTTTGGAGTGTGTGTTTGCTAACAATCTCCCCCTTTGGCATTGATGGCAACACTCATGAGAAAAAACAAAAGTGTCCAAAATGATATCCAAAAAATAGTCTGCCAAAATTGTCTTATCAAAACTGTATGCTCCCCCTGAGCAGATGAAATCCCTTCCTTCTGACCATTTTCCTTCTAACCATTTTTCTCATCCCACTACTCCCCCTTTGACATCAATGACAAAGGTTGTCATTCACTGTCAGTGGAGTCTTGCCTAGATTCTTGTAACCAATGGGTGACAATCTAAAAGATATTTGTCAAAACTAAATTTATGCCATTGCTAAATGTTTTGTAGTCTTTTATTGCCTCTTGTGTTCTCTGCACTATACCGATGAGTATGTACATTTTCTCTTCCGATGTCTTTAGTTCGGGAACCAGAGCCTCAGATATTTATTTTCTCAAGGAAATAAGATACTCTAGTCTTGGACTAAGTCTGCATTTTAAGTCCTTTGCCTTATCCTTTATTCCTTATCTATCTTTCTCCAATTTCTTGATTTTCTCTTCGTGCTCTGCAATTTTCTTTTCTAATTCCAAAAATGAATCTGATGTTCCAATCAAATTGTCAGCAATATTATTTAACTTCTCTTGAGCTTTGTTGATCTCCTTGTCAAGATCTTTTGTTAAGACATTTGTTTTGCAAGTATCCCTGTACAGTTTCTTGAAGTCATAGATTATTTCTCCAAGTTCCAATAGTAGAGTATCCATTTTCTCCTTGTTCTTATTTACAATATCCTTAAATAATTTCTTTTTTTTCTTTATCATCCTCTCCTTAAATGTATCCTCATTTATTTGATCAATAGTTATTATATTGTTGTTGTTAAACTTAGACAATGTGTCTAGTTGACCTAAAGAATCTTTATTCTCAACACTACACTTTGGTGCTATCAATTTAAGAATTGGTATAGTATCATCAATAGCCGTATAGGCTTGTGCATTGCATTCCATGATCTTCTTTATTGAATCTAATAAGACCTCAGTTACATTAGTAGGTCTGAATTCTGTTATAGCTATACCAGATGTTTGTCCAACAGTTTTTACAATAGCCATGCTACCAGTTGTAGTTATTTCCTTGCTTGGATCAACCTCTGGTAGGTCTGTTTGAGTTTCAATTTCCACAAACAAAGTTTTAGGCTTTTCAATTTGGTCGGGTGACACTATCTCTATCTGTACCTATGCTTCAACCCGTACCAGTTTGGATTTCTCCAAATGTGTCTCAGATGGTTTCTCTAAGCTTTTAGTTGCTGATTCCTCAGTTTGTGCCTCTGAACTTTGCTTAGCCAGTTCTTCAAATGGTTGTTTGTTATATCTACTAGTTTCTCAGTGGTATCCTTTATTGGTTTCTTTGTCTGTGTAGGTTTTTTTGTGTTTAACTTAACCTCTGCAGCTAGTGACTCAGTGGTCACATCTTTCTCCTTATCCTTAGTGGTCTCTCTGTCAACCACAACATTAACTTCCTGAGTATGTACATTTATAGTATACAGAATTTCTAATTCAGGGATTGTATCTTCTACCAGAGTCTCCATACTCTCAGTGGTTGGTTGATTTGCAGTAGTGTCTACCGGTGGAGTATCTAAAGGAGGTGGGGGTACATTGTCAGTTATTTTTAAACTCGGTGGTCCACCTACCTTGCCTTTACCCTTGTCTCTATCCTTTTGATATACTCTGATAGTTTTAGGTTTGAGTAATTCTTCCTCTTTTTCTTTCTCCACAAATAAAATATCCCATCCATCATCTATTTCCTCAGATACTTCACTTACTCTACCAGCCATTAATGCTACATGTCGATGAGTAGTAGAGAATATTGTCCGGTTAGCCTCACTGATTAATTTGTCTATTTCATTAGGTGAGTTAACTGGATGCACTGTCAGTAATTTTTCAATTTTAATCTTTTTATCTAGTTCAACAATAGATAATCTTCTAGCTTCTAATCTCCTATACAAGTCATTTGGAATTTCATCAACAATTTGCATTAAAAATTTCTTGTATATATCTAATGTAGAATTACACTATTCTCTATACTTTCCTTATCATAAGCTAATAGTGTATTGTACATTTTGTTGATGTTCTTCAGCTTGCCATCCTCTATAATTTTGTTAAGAAGTTTGTCAATGGGGGCAATAGTTTGTTTCACCTTCTTCTTAGGAGTCATCTTCTTTGCCGGAGGCATTACTGCCCGTTGCTTTTGTCTTGTCCTTTTTGGTGTAGGAGAAGGTGTCAGTGAAGGTTTTCTTTTCCTCTCAACTCTCTTGAATATAGCAGGTATGTCACTTTTTGAAGAAGATCTAATCGATGAAAGGTGAGTTTTCAGTTGAAGTGCTTCCAACTCACTTTCAGTTATACTAGTTTGTTTTAGCACATCTTCCTTGATTTCCTTTGCCTATGGGGTTCCTTTTCTAACGGTTGCTTCTACCTTCTTAAATCTTTTCCTTGATTGTATAGTGCTCTTAATTGTTTCGACACTACCAAATAATTTCTCTTTCGGTTCCTTAGGAGCTTCAAGGAGGGCTTTTGCATAAGTTTCTATGTTGTTGTCATCTGTCTCATAGCCCATTTTAGTTACCGAGATGGTTCTAGGGATAACTGCCTCCATCCAAATTTCATCTTTCTTGATTACAAAATAGATTTCTGTTTGATACTTATCCACAATAGCATGTGATAGTCTTACTTTGTTCTTCATTTGAGCCTTAAATTCTCAAAAATGTTCATTTATGTTTTTCTCCCTGTTCTCTCCCATATTATTTAATAGTTTTGATAGTTGTTTTCCTATCGGTATATCAAATCCAAAATTTCTAGCACCAATACTGGGTACTTGTTTGGTTATGCATAGCATCAAACAAACAAGTAAGTTTCCAAATCTGAATGTCCCCTTTTTGTCTCTTTGGATCTTACCCAAATTTTATATCAACTCATCTTTGAGCCATTCACATATGTCTATTCTTGCATTATCATTTACCATATCATAGGCACTATTAATACATAGGCTAGAAACTGAGTTTAACCTATTTTCATGTGTAGCCTTATAACCTAAGAACATACTGATAAATCTGATATTTGTATCCTTCACATAGTTTACCCTTAGAGATCTCTTATCAAATGTTGCACCCGTTAGGTTTGTCACTAAGTCATTTGAGACCTTCTTAGTTTTGTCAGGTCTGTTGCTAGTGGAGGGTAACCTTGTTACAACTTTTACTACTTCTTTTATGATTTTGTTAATATAGTCTAACCAGAAGAATTCACCATGTACTCTGCTTAACACAATCCTTATGATATCCTTGGGGAAATCTGGGATAATAAGTATTTCAGTGAAACCTAGGGTTTCTACTATCTTATGTTCAGGTTTGATATTTCTAGATTCATCATAAATTACAGTCTCATACATATTTTTAATTTCATCATCACCTAGTTCATCAATATGACAATGTACATACATTCTAGGGTCTTCAACATATACTACTCCTTTAGGGATTTGAAAGAATGCACATATGCTATCATCTTTCTTAGCAATTTCGAGAACTAGCTGAAAAATGGGTCTAGGTTGCTTAACAACTTCAACAACAGTAGGGTTTGGAATAAATTCAAGAGTGGATGAAGATGCCATAGCTATAAATACCTCAATCTACCTTAATGATGAATGCTTTGATGGATTGCTTCACTTCTTTTCTTGGAGTACCTTCACTTGGGAATTTTTGTGCTTCTCAAAGATTTGAATGCTTGGTGAATGAAAAAGGAGCCAAAACACTTTCTTTATAATGTTATTTTTGCCAACTACCACATTTAATGCTTGTCTATTAAGTCACAACTTAAGTCATTTGCTGGTATAGAAGTAATTTCAACTTCTCACCACCAATCAAGGGACTAATAGCATGTTTTTCATTTTGTTTCTAAACCCCCAAAATAATTTTCTTCAGTTAGATGAAGAGTCTCCTGTCAGTTGAGTGTTACTATGTTCTGCCAGTGGAGGAGTAATCACATCAACATTCTAATCTGACTTTCTGATCCATTGTTTTGAGAATTCTTTCTTTACCTTTCAAACTAGGTCCTTTGTTATTTTCTAGTGATGCCTTACTTCTACAAAATTTAGCAATATGTCCAATCTTGTTATAGGCATAACAAGTCACATTGTTCTTCTGAATAGCTTTCCCATATCCTATGTCAGTATGTATTCTGCATTGATTAGATAAGTGCCCAAATCTTCCACAAACATAACATCTCACATTCATTCTGCAATTTTTTGAATTATGACCAACTTTGTTGCATTTAGAACATTGATCGATGGGTGTATTAGTGTTATGATAATTTCTAGATCTACACTAATTTTCTCTATGACCATACTTGTTACAGTTAAATCATTTGCCATTAAAATTGTAAGCAGTAGGTTGTTTTACCAGTTTGCTATGATCATGTTTGTTTGTAGTACCAAAGCTTTCACCAAATTCAAAGCCAAGGTCATTTGTATCACCATTAGGTTTCTGATTCTTCAACATGTCACCAAGTTCTTCTAAAATTTTCTTGAATTTTTTCTTGTGATGATTTGCACCAGTTAGTTCACTTTCCAAGATTCCTTTCTGTCTTATGAGTTCAGTTTTGTCATTTTGTGTGTGCATTAGATCTGTCTTCAACATATCATTTTCATGACTGAGTCTTGTGTTTTCATTTCCAGCATCATTTAGTCTTCTAACCAAGTCTTCTTCATTCTTCTTTCTATCTTCAATTTCTTTACAAAATCTTATAGTCATATCTTGCATCTCATTCTGTGTTGTACTGATCTCTTGTCTTAGCTTGTTTACCAGATCATTAAGAGTTTCCTTTTCATCATTTTCATTCTACATCTTTTCACAAAGTTCTCTTCTCTTATTTCTTGCAATGGTAAGATTTTCCTTAAGTGCTTGAATGATATCCTGAGCAGCCTTTAGATCATCTTCAAGTTTGATATTCTTCATGTTTTCTACATCATAGTCTGAAAGAGTTGTTTTCAATTGTTCTCTCAAGTTTTCCACCTCTATCAATGACAAGATCTTCCTCAAGCTATTAGGCTTCTGAAAATAAAGGACCAGGCTCTGATACCAATTGTTAGGATTCCCAAAGATACATAGAGGGGGTGGTGAATCAATATCTAACTGGTTAATAAATTTACTTGACTTAAAACATGAAAAGCATATTAAGACTGTGTACCAGTAAACAAGAAATAATGTAGTAAACAAGAATAACAACAACCACATGAGAAGAACACCATAACATAGTATTTTAATGAGGAAACTCGGTGTGAGAAAAACCTTGGTGGGATTTGTGACCCACAATATTCGCTTACTGGCCAATAAGGGAATATTACTCTTACAATAGGGGCCTGCACATGCAGGAAGGCCAAGTGCCTAGAGCTCACTACTCAATTACAAAAGAAGTCACACTAACTTACAAAATGGATTATATTGATCCAATGTCTTGTACTACTTCAGATTAACATCTACTATGCGAGATCCAGTACCGGTTTAAGCTCTGCTACATACATAAACCATTAACCTATAATTCGCATAGTAGGTTTTCTTATCTCACATCCTATCACACATACTTCCTATTATAAAATGATCTCATACATATATGAGTCATATTACAACTCACCATGTTGGCTTATAATGATTTTACAATTAATTACAAAATACATTATAAACAAAATTCTTGTCGGCTAGGGTGTCAGTATCCTTCCTTTCACTATCGGTGTTCTATGTGTCGGTGTAGAGTTTGTCATTGCCAATGCCGGTATCATATGATTGCAAGGTTGCCATCAATGACAAAACCTTCAATCACCTACAATTTCTCTTTGGAGTGTGCATTTTCCAATAGGCTTTTCACCTCATCCTTACTCCCAATTCGATCACCTATGATCGACCAAATCTCCTTCGGATATGATTTTATATTCCACGACCATGATACTTGATCTACAATGAGATCTTACATCATTTTATATAAACCCTAAGGCCTAAACCATTTAGGTCGATCACCTTAAAGATATTACAATAAGATCATTACATACATCCATATTACAATGATATGCCATGTCATCTTAAGACCAAAACAACAATAACCAATCCATAAAACATCCTAGTAATGTGTAGAGAACACGTTAACATGATACCAGTCCATAACCTAGATAGGCACTGCACCTAATTTGGGTCCACCATGCCAAAGCAATGTCTTCAATCAGTTGAAGTATGATCAGGGATCACCTTCTTCATCCTGAATTCCATCTAGAAGCCACACCAACATCACTTATGCATTCTGTGAAAGATTCTCAGTGAAATCTCTATCGGTTAAACCTTAAACCCATGTCAGTAAGGGTTTACACGAGTGTATGATGGCATCTAATTACCAAGTCAATACCAACTAACCAAAAAATTCTCCAAAAGCATGTAACACATAAAAGCAAACATACTCCATTGATCCAAACATGCCAGAAATGTCCAATAGATAGTCTCTTCTGTCGATAACACTAGATCTTCTACCGATAACCAAAACCTGTCTGTCGGTAACCAACCATAATAGCTAGTGTTGACATCAATGAAAAAACATCAATGCAACACATAATCAATTCATCCATATTGCCAACAATCTTCCCTTTTGGCATTGATGGCAACACTAGATGTGAAAAACAATTAAGTACCAAGAAATGCCAAACAAGTCTCCCCCTGTGGAAGACAACCAATCAATCTCCTATATATAGCTTTGAATATCAATCTCTCCCCTATGAATAATATCTCTGTAAAGTTATGAATTTATTTTTCACATTACTATCTCTCCCCCTTTGACATCAATGCTAGAAATATGACAAAAATATAAAAGCCAGAATATAAACCTTTGAATCTCAAAGTTGACTACTCCCCCTGAGTAGTAGCACCACTCATTAGTGTCAAAATGAATAGTATCTCTATTAATAAATGTCAAACTGATGACAAACTGCATCAACCAAGTCTTTGTCAGAGGGGAAGAAACCCCTAACCTGTCTCTCAAATACTCAAATGATTCCTTAGACAATGGTTTAGTGAATATATCTGCAATCTTCTCTTTAGTGTTCACATAAACTAGTTTGACTTCCTTTTCTTCCACCTTGTCCTTCAAAAAGCTATATTTTATTGATATGTGCTTAGTCTTAGAGTGAAATACTAGATTCTTAAACATGTGAATAGCTATAGAGTTATCACAATAGATAACTACTGGGTCACTACAATTTACCTTGATATCCTTCAACATTTACTTCATCCACAAGACTTGAGTGCAATTAGTTGTTGTTGCAACATATTCAGCTTCTGCAGTAGATAAAGAAATGCATGACTATTTTTCGCTGATCCATGAAACTAATTTCTTTCCAAGAAAGAAAGCTCCACCAGAAGTGCTCTTCATGTCATCAGTATCTCCTGCCCAATCTGAGTTTGTATATGCACATAAAGTGAAGTTATCATCTCTAGAATACCATAAGCCATATTTTATTGTTCCTTGCAAGTACTAGAATATCCTCTTTACTGCACATTCATTATTTTTTTTAGGATTACTTTGATATTTTGAAACAATACCTACTACATTCATAATATTCGGTCTAGTCTGAGTTAGATATAACAAGCCACCAATCATAGACTTATACCTTGTTAGACTTACCTGTGTAGATGTATCCTTGATAGATATTTTCCCACTTATCACCATAGGAGTATTTATTGGTTTTGAATTATCCATACCAGACTTCCCAATTGAATCATCCCTTTTGATATAACATTTACTTCCAAAAATTCTGAAATATTTAACAGTAGGTGTATGTCCAAACCATAATTCATAAGGGGTCTTACCAGTTTCACCTTTGATGCGAACTCTATTGAATGTGTAGACTATTGTACTCACTACTTCTCTCTAGTAGATGTGAGGCAATTTATCTTCCATCATCATAGTTCTTAATACATTCAAAATGGTTTTGTTCTTCCTTTCCACTACTCCATTTTGCTGAGGAGTCCAAGGTGTAGATAACTATCTCCTAATTCCATTTGTCTCATAGTAACTGTTAAATTCATGAGAAGTGAACTCACCACCTTGATCTGATCTTAGACATTTGATTTTCAATCCTTTTTCTATTTCTACCTTTTCTATAAAGATCTTGAACTTCTCAAAGGATTCAGACTTCTCCCTAAGAAAAGTCACCCACATCATCCTTGAATAGTCATCAATAATCAACATGAAATTCCTATCAACTTGAAAGCTTCTAGTCCTTGTTGGACCACATAAGTCAGTGTGAATAAAATAAAGTACATCATTAGATTTATCATGTATGCTCTTAAAATAAGTTCTGACTTGCTTTCCCAATTGGCATTCCTTACATACTGGATTATGAGGCTTCATAATCTTAGGTATATCTCTAACTGTCGTAGTTGAACTAATCTTAATAATACAATCAAAATTAACATGACACAAGCTCTTATTACATAACCAACTCTCATCAATATGAGCAATCAAACATGTCTTATTACTAGTATTCAAGTGAAAGATATTACCTCCAGTCTAAGTACCGGTTGCAATCTCCAAACTAGTTTTGTTAATGATTTTGTATTTTCTATCTTTAAATTGGAGTTGGAAACCCTTGTCCACCAATTGACCAACACTTAAAAGATTATGCTTTAAACCTTCTACATAATAGACATTATCAGTATTATGCTTGCCATCTAGAGAAATAATGCCTCTACCTTTGATCATAAATGCTTTGTCATCTCCAAATCTGACTTGACCGCCATTGTATTCTTGTAGGGACATAAATTTTCTTTTATCTCCAGTCATATGATGTGAGCATCCACTATCAATTATCCATTCATCCTTGTCTTCAACTTTTTCTGCCAGGGCCTATTCTTCATTCATGATAGTCAATTCCAGATCATCTTCCTTTAAAGCATAGAACACCCATTCCTTTCCATTGTCAGATCCACTAGCAGAGTTTGTTGTTGGTTCATCCTCAGAGTCATCACTTACTCCTTCCTCATCCACTATGTAGCACTGTTTACTTTTCTTGAATCTATATATGTTCTGATTAGGCTTAAATGATTTCTTAACTCTTTCTTCAAATCTTGCATTCCTTTTAGGACATCTAGATGCAAAATGACCAATCTTATTACATGCAAAACATTTAAAAGGTTCTTTTCCTTCATACTTACTTCCTGTCGGTCCTTTAGGTACTCTTCTAACAAATAGGGCTTCAAGTTTCTCAAATTATTCATCCTCTTCCCTCATATCTTCCAATTCCTTTCCATATAAGGCTTTCCAATCACTTTTGTTGGTAGGTGATGATTCATGAAAAACAGGTTTAGACTTTGCAGCTCCAGAAGGTCCAAATTCTTCAAGGTCAAAAGCAGATAATTTCCCAATCAGAATGTCTCTGTTTACTGAAGTGTTTGCCATTATTATCAATTCATCAATTGTAGTTGCCTTCATCTTGTAATCCAATGGAAGTGCTCTCAAGACTTTGGAAACAATTTCATCTTCACTCAAAGATCCTCCACAACATTGAATTCCCATAACAATCTCATTTACTCTTTCCATAAATAGAGTAATTCTTTCATTATCTTCCATCTTCAAGTTTTCATACCTTACCCAGTAACCATCAAGTTTAGCAATTTTGATAATAGGATCACCTTCACTCAAAGTTTGCAATTTATCCCACATAACCTTTATCCATGATTTATCAGTTAGGCCCATGATTTGCTGATCAATAAGTGCACACAAGAGGGCTTCTCTAGCTCTACAATCATTTTTAATATTCTTGTCCAGGTCTATAGGAGCAGAATTGCTAGATGTCGGATCATAGGGTGTATAACCTTTCTCAGTGATCTCCCAAATATCCTTGCCAAGACATATAAGATGAGTCTCCATTTGAATTTTCCATATCCCATAATTTGTTCCACAAAGCTTAGGGATTTCTCTTCTGAAAATAGTTGTTGGTGGATTAGAAGTATTAGCTGCCATAGGATCTACCTCAAGTGGTTAAGCTTCTACAAAAGAGGACCAAAGCTCTAATACCAATTTTTAGGATAATCTGTGAACAACTAAGAGGGGGGGACGTGAATCAGTTGTTAATAGATTATATCAATTAAACCACTTTATAACCTTTAACTAGAGCACATAAACATTGAATACTAGAATAGCAAAAATAGATACCAGTAATCAATAAAACTAAAGAATGAAATAGAGAATTAACACAATGCAAGAATACCACATAACACCATGATTTGTACTTGGAAAACCTAGAAAGGGAAAAACCACAGTGGGAAGCCTACCCATAGTCAGATGACACTTCTGCAAAAAGTTTGTGATACAATAAGGGGCCTGCACATGCAAGAAGGCACACTGCCTAGAGTGTACTGCTCATTACAAAAGAGTCTTACTGACTATAGAGAGGTTATAACCACCTCAAGATAATTGGACAATAATCCAAAATAATGAACTGTCAGAGATAGCATCCACCATCCCTAATTACACTCTCAGTTAAGCTCAATATCAGAGGATTTTGACATCTTCCTTACTCCCAATTTGATCACCTATGATCGACCAAATCTCCTTTGCATATGATATTATATTCCACGACCACAATACTTGAGCTATAATGAGATCTTAGATCATTTTATACAAACCCTAAGGCCCAAACCAATTAGGTCAGCCACCTAAAAGATATTATAATAAGATCATTACATACATCCATATGACAATGAAATGCCATGTCCGCTTAAGACAAAAACAACAATAACAAATCCATAAAACATCTTGGTAATGTGTAGAGAACACGTTAACATGATACCAGTCCATAACCTAGATAGGCACCAGACCTAATCTGGGTGCACCACGCCAAAGAAATATCTTCAAATAGTTGAAGCATGATTAGGGATCACTTTCTGCATCCTGAATTCCATCTAGAAGCCACACCAACACCACTTATGCATTTTGTCAAAGATTCTCAGTGAAATCTATACCGGTTAAACCTTAAACCTAGGCCGGTAAGGGTTTACAAGAGTGTATGATAGCATCTGATTACCAAGTCAATACCAATTGACCAAAACATGCTCCAAAAGCATATAACACATAAAACCAAACATACTCCATTGATCCAAACATGCCAGAAGTGTCCAATAGATAGTCTCTTCTATCGGTAACACTAGATCTTCTACCGGTAGCCAAAACCTATCTATCAGTAACCAACCATAACAACTAGTGTTGACATCAATAACAAAACATCAATGCAATACATAATCAATTCATCCATATTGCCAACACCAAATACTTCACCTAGTGTGGAGAATCCCACACCAACAAACTCAGCTTCTCAACAAGCTTAGGGGGAGCATATCGGTAAATCCATTTTCGAACCCCTTGAAGAAAGTATAGTAAGTAAATTTTGCATTTTGAGTTGGAATATGAGAATTTTGATATCGCTATCAATCAATCAATTGGTTAGTATACCTACCAATAAAGGCAAGTTTGTTAAGTGGTAATAAGGGTTTTTCAACCTATCGATAGTGCAATAAATGCAGTAGGTAAAGTTAATAAAAAGTAGTTTCGCTAAGTCATTTTTACCCTATTGCATTCAAAGAGCATTTTGTGAGCACTTGCAGAGTGAAACAAATCATTCCTAGTATATTATGAATGGATTTGATCAATGGAGTGATAATTTGGATCAGATTTGAAGCAAAGAAAATCAAATCTAGTGTGCAAGCGAGAGAGCAAACAAAAACCCTAGCAGCACGAAGGAAACAAGGTATTTGGTCAATCCCCTCTCTTGAATCAAAGTTATTTGGAATGGCATCATCATCTACACCGACAAAGAGTCTTTTTAAATTGTTGAAGGCATTAAGTCCATGGGGTCGGACAAGATAGATTCACACAATGCATTATCGCAGGTACCCCAAGGAATTTTGATTAAAGGTGATTTGTCCAGTTATATAGATTGCAAGATTGAATATCTAGGTTCATTGGCAATCTATTCCCAATTGAAATCTTTGTACGACAAGAATGGGAAGATTAAACCCAAGTACATTAGGCTTATGAGAAAGGTTTTCACAATGCAGTTTATTTTATTGAGGAATTTGAGGAAGAGCACATCAAGATTGTCCTAAATTGCATTCATGGAGGAAACATGTATTTAGATAGGTCACATACTAACACAAAGGAGGCTATTCATGATGTGACCATCTTCTATCAAACTGGTGAAGTTCCCAAGTTGAGGAAAATTTTGCAAAATACTATTATTGAACTGACAAATACCACTTGTGATGGTCGTGCTATGTTTGCTAGTAACATTGAAGATGAAGGAGTCAAATATGCTACAATGGTTATCAGTTACAGAATATTCCATTCTAGCCAAATGAATAGTGTGCCATCGGTTGTCGTACATGCTACCTACCAGATGATAAAAGAAGATGCAGATTATGATCTATGTGAGGCAATGCGGAGTCAGGTAGTGTTGAATATAGAATTGATCAAGAAGGAAAACAATCAGAAGTTCGAGTTTGGGAAACTTTTGATCGGTTTGTTTTTCTATTTTCAGAATTTTATTCCTAGTATTGGAGATATTTAGTGGTCAAATGATACACCTGTTTTAGCCCAGATTAAGAATAGTATAAAGGCTATCAAGAACACATTTCCAATTGCTATGAATAGGTATTTTAATGAATTTTAGAATAATATGAGTATGAGAATGAGGTTATCAAATGAAGTGGTCAAATATTTTGAGAATGACAATTGTTTCATAGTGACCACTGATTTTTGCCTAATAGAGGCTGTAGAACTGAGAGAAGAAGAGATGGAGAAAATGAGTTATGAAGTAAACTCTGACTTATTGATCTATTATGCCGACAACCTTGTGGCATCACCTAAGGACACAAAGAAGAAGAGATTGGGTACATATCAAGAAATAATTGCATAGGCACAACCTAGTAGTGTGAAGGGAAAAAATAAGAAAGATGATCAAGCAACTTCTGTGTCAATTGGTACTAGAGTAACAAGAAGTATTAAATCTAAGGAAATGGAACCTAGAGTGTATACAAAGAAGCCGATTGCCACTAGGAAGAGAGGCAAACATCTTATCTTACAAGAAGAATCCAAGGAAATGGAGTCCGAGGAAGAAAATAAGAAGTTGAAGGGAACTGGTAAGGAATCTAAACCAGTAAGGGAAACCCCTAAATAAAATATTCCTATTGATATTACATCTTTCAAGCTAATGAGTCATTGTGAGAGGACTCTAAAAAAATTAAAAAGAAAGCAATTTGATGATGTAAGGGATTATTTTGATTCTTTTGATGAGATTCAAAAACAAGAAGTGGTACATGTTAGACAGTTCAAATAACTAGAAGACAACTGAGAGGGGAAGGGGGGTGAATCAGTTGTCATTGATTACCGAAAGCATTAGCAATTTAAAATTTAATACTGGAACCCAAAACACTAATACTAGAATAGAAGTTAATCCAATTAAGCATAAATAATAATCACAGAATAAATACCATCCACACAACACCAAGATTTGTACGTGGAAAATCCGGTAAAGGGAAAAACCATAGTGGGAAGCCTACCCATAGTCAGATAATACTTCTACAGTAAGTATGTGAATTACAATGAAGGGACAAACACTTGCAGGAAGGCCAACAACCTAGAGCACACTGCTCATCACAAAGGGAGCCTCGTTGAATACAATAAATCCTTACTACAATCTGAAGAAGTGTTGAAGTACAAAAGATAGCATCTCCTATGCCTAAATACAATTTTGGTTAAGCTCAATACCAAAGGACTAACTCCTTACACAAACCCAATTCGATATCCAATGATTGACCAACTCATCTACCTGGATGATATTATATTATTCACACATTACATTCCTTGACCATGACCTCTTACATTAACCATGATGATCTACAATGAGATCTTACATCTATATATGCAAACCCTCGACCATAAACAATCAGGTCAGCCAGTAGACAATAAACTGACTACATAATTAAAAACAATGTCGGCCTTAGACCAAAGAAATAATATCCAACACATAATACATCCCAGAAATACAACAATATGTCCTATCCACACGTTATATTAATGTCGGTCCATAACCTAGATCAACTAGGACCAAGTATAGGTTCACATGCTTCAAAAATGATCTCCAAATGCCAAGTGTTGAACATGATCGCCAACAACATCCTCAAACTCCATGAGAAGCTACACCAACACTAATTATGTAATTCATCAAAGATCTCCACCAAAAGCTCTATTGGTGAAACCCTCACCAGAATCGGAACCAATCTTCTAAGCAAGTAGAATAGTATCCAATCACTAGACCAAAACCAACTAACCAAATGTGAGTATAAGCATTATGAACAAGTGAGTTCCATCACCAGATTATATCGGAGTCTACTAGATCATGTCAGATCCAGGTTAACCAAAAACCACTCATCCTACTGGGACCAAAAGGCTGATGGTAAAGCATCCAAATAGCTAGTGTTGACATCAATGACAAAACATCAATGCAACACATAATCAATTCCACCAAATGGCCAATAGTACAAGAGGTAATTAATTACCTATGTCAATATAACTGGTTACCACATGAAATTCAAAAGGAAATTTATGATTCTTTAAATTTAATTATGGAAAATAAATGGAAGATGATCATTGATAAAGATCAAGAGATTGTAGATAGAATTTTTGTTCAATACTTTCCTGAATTGTCTCATGAATAATTATTAGCAATGCTTGCTAAACATAAAGGACAATTTCATTCAAGAACAACTAGACTGAGACTATTGGAAGGAAAAGTTTAGGAAGTAGAAGATGATACTCATCAAGCTACTAAAGTTATTCAAAAAAGGAATGAACAATTAAAGAATTATCACAATAAACCTGATCAGACTGATACCAGAGCTCCACCGAAATTGGACATTGAAGAAATAATTGCACCAAATGAAATATACACTAATAAGGATAAGAATGACACTAATACCTCACCTATCATATTCTTTGTTGATGAAATTGAAGATATTAAGGATACTATTAATACAATCGGTACCAATAATGAACTAGTTAAGGAAAAAGAACAGGAACCGGATATGGTTAAGGAACAAAAAGTAGAGGAAGCATTGGCTATTTAACAGTGTGGACATGTAACCACCACTGGCAAAGGAACATAATTTTGAAAGTCAACTACCACTGATCACTACAAAAACATAGAAGGAAAAAATAGAGACAAGGAAATAAAAATCAGAGAAGAAGGCAGAAGAGAAAAAGGATGAAGAGAAGAAAAAAAAAAAAGGAGAAGAAGAAAACCTTGATCGATGATGATGATGATGGGGACTCCGTGACTATTAAAGGTCCTATAGATATGGATAATTTGAGTGTCTCTAAATTAATGGAGATTGCTACTGCTATGCAATCCTAGGCATATAAGAAGAGGTTGGATTAGCAGAAATGAGAAGCAGAGACCATTCAAACTGTTGTTGACATTTTTTCAAGTCTCCTACCAGAGACTGATATAGATAATATATCCACCCCTATTGCTAAGCTTGGATAGTTAGTTGATGATGCTAGTGAACAACTAGAATCACTTGAAGAGGTAGCTCATGCTTTAGTAGAAAAAGATTATAGGAAGAGAAGGGGAGAGAAATTGATTTCAAAAATTGACAAAGGCAAGGTTGCTTTAATATTGAACAAAGATCTTTTGAAAACCGGAATAGAAATTGGTAGTAAGATTTTGGTCAATATATCTGTTGGGACTCATAAAAATTTGATGATTTTGGGAGGCTCATTTCAAATTTTTTGCTCTGCTATCAAAAGACCACCTAATGAGTCAACATGATGGGCATTTTTTTAAGAAGGGCATAATAAAACTTCAGCATATGCAATGGCATTGAAAAGGTTTTAAATAGTGTTCAAGCCTCCCCAAATGTAGTGTGCAGGTCAATTCCCACGACCTTGTTAGCATCATCCCTCAGCGTGGTCTAGTTTCCCTGTGTAGTGTGTGGAAGGGAAAAGCATGGAACAAATACAATTGGTAGGATTTTGGAGAGGGCATTGAAGTTTAATAACATTGCAAATTGTAGGTGTATTTCTTAGGTCTACGACCAAAACCATCCTCTCTGTGTAGTCTAAGGAAGCATTTGTAGTCGCCAGAGTTATCGGGTATCGGCAAAATCTTTTTCATGTTGTACCAATGACCCGATGAGCCATTGGGTATTGACAGGACTAGTCGCACACTACACCAATGACTCGATGGGAGTTATCGGGTATCAGGGGGAGTGGTTTCATGTTATCCCACGGACCCAATAGGAAAGTGCCACTCGAGGTGGGAGTTATCGGGTATCAGGGGGAGTGGTTTCATGTTATCCCAATGACTTGATGACAAGGCACAAGCAGAGGAGGTAGACATTGATGACATCGACCATCGAAAAAGCGCAATGTAATGCTACTCAATGACTTGATGGAATATCATAAAGTGGAGGAAAATGACATCAGCCATTGGGCTAACATGTTTGGAGGCATCTCGATGACCTAATGGAAAGGCCCAGGCATAGATCATTTATCTCACATTGGTCGCGTGGAGGAAATTTATCGCATTTAAAAGCAAGCCCGCATATGTCCTTACTGTCAAAGCTTACGAGCTTTTGACAAGGAGCAGTTCAGTGTTGGTGGGCCCCCTGTGTGTGCATGCATCTCAAGGCATCCAAATTTTGTAGTAAAAGGAAAAATTAATGGGCAAGCAAGTTGCAGACGATCAGACGGTGATCATAGATGATCCGACGATGGTCGCTATACTGTGATAGAAAGATGCTCGCTGAATACTCATCATGACTTAGCGACAAGGCACGTGCCGAAAAGGGGTGAGTTAAAGATCGAGCATGCATAAATTTTGGGGCTATCCATGACTATCATTGTACCACGATTGTGAAGTGCCTAAAATGAATAGACTCGTGACATGTGGTGGTTAGAGGATGGCACCCAAATGGATCTCATGAGTGAACCCGTGGCTGACACATTGTGACATGTGGTACAGATAGATGAAGAGGTAAAGGTCGAGCAAGTTGAGTAGATCTGATGGCTGGGCGAACAGATATACCGATGGTTTCTATACCGCGATCAAAAGAAGCTCACCAGTTATCCCCCATGACATAGCGATTGGTGAGGTGGCTATTGAGGTGGCCGTCCAGGTGGGTTCACTGCAAATCAGGAAATGACATGTGGTGGGCCCGCTAGAAGAGAGAGTAGCCCAGGTGAATTAACAGGTGGGCAAGTCAAGGAAAATCTGATGGTTAGATGGATGATCCGATGGTGGCCGCTATGTCGTGATGGAAAGTAGCTTGATGGCTAATCAGTGTGACTTGGTGGCCAAGTGGTGGGACCCGACATGAGAGAAATTCAAAGGAGAAATAAAGAACAAGTAGGTTGGAAATGATTAGACAATGGTCGCTAATCCACTATGCAAAGATGCACGATGATTATCCATCGTAGATCAATGGCAAGGAAGAGACAAGGAAGTGGTGGGTCTGGTTGTGCTTAGGTGGTAGGACAGGTGGAGTCCAAAGGGACTCAAGAGCCAATACAAAGGTGACATGTGGCAGAGATCTATGCAGGAAATTCAAAGTTTAAAATATAGTTTCAGACTATAGTGAATGTGGAGAGATTTAAATGACTAATGTGCTTGGTTACATCTAAGATGTTGATGGATAAGGGATTATTATTTTTTGCCTGATATATATAAGTAGTATATATCGTTGGAAAGCTCTAAATATGAGGAATCCATTTCTACAATCAAGTATACCCACGACAAATATTTTTGGAGCAGTTACCTTGGGATCTCAGAAAGCTTTTTTGTAGGCCAAGTGTGTGAGTAGTTAATGCTGAAAGATAGGGCAATTGCCATTGTTAGAGATGAAATCTGATTTGTCCTCTCTTCCTTCTTATTCAAGGTGTTCTCATTTTGTAAGGGTTCCAAAAATTTTGGGAAGTGGGAGAGCTCCATATTCTGTGTTTCCACCTCTGAGTCATTTTTTGAAGTTTTGTATAGTTATATCTTTTTTCAAGTAATGGAGTATATTTTCTTAGTGTAGGTGCTTCTTGTTGCAGATTTATATGTATGTAAGGCATGCATAAATTCACACAAAGTTGTCTCTAAAAGTATATTTCTTTGTTAAAAATTAAATCCTCAAGGAGGCTAGAGTTTGTCAACCTCAAGGAGATTGTTGTGATTGTTTGCAGGCATTCTTCAAGGAAGAATTTAAACTCTGTAATCAATCATAGATAATAGGATATACTTTTAAGATTTGATGATTTTGTGAGTGAGCTAAGTAATGCATTTTTGTAAGGCACTAATGCAAGGATATTTAATGATGAAGGTGAACTTGCAATGGAGGTTTTTATTTATAGTTTGATGTATGACTCTATGCCCTTGGATAAGGCACTGGTATTGCAGATTTTGGGGATTCTCGGAGATTTTTAAAATCAAATATCCATTTACTTTTATGTTTGTAGGTTTAGTATGTTCCACCTATCTCATGCTCCAATCTAGTTGAGATGTCAATGTAGATCTAGCCCATCTGCAGTAGCCTCCTTATTGTTGAGCCTTTTGAGATTCATCTGCTTCTATTGATGCCATATGTTTGTAACTGGTTGTATTTTATGCATCAAAGGGTGTCCCCCCTAGGTCTAGCAGAACCTGAAGTGTAGGAGGATCATTAGGATCCTATGTTATGTTGTCCAAGCCCTAAAGCTTTTCATTGATTGAGATTGGCTATTTCATAGATAGATTGTAGGTGAACTTAGGTTTCTCTTTTTTTAGAACAACAATATCTAGAGTATCATTATTCTATTCTGGCTTAAATAAAAAGAGAGAAGATACAAAGAAGGAACTGGACAAGATAAGTGACACATACATATCGATACAAGATACCACTTTGAATTTTGGTAAATCTATTGATTCCTTACAACAGATATTAGAATTTTATGATTTTGAATAGGTGAAGTGGATAAGATCCTTGAAGGAGCTAAAGAATCAGTTAATTCTAAAAGTTGAAATCTTATAGAGAGCTTAAAAGGAGTCTGAAGCAATTTTGACTGTCCCAGAGATGAGCATTGTTGATGCTATGGAAGAATTTGCTGCATGTATTTTGACACATGTTGAAATCCCTGAGACACTGTTAGAAACATGGGACAATGACCTTAAATAGATGAAGTTTCATTTCAGTGATATTTTCTTGAGAATTGCATTGTAAAGACTTCAAAACTCTTATATCTATATATAGTTTTTGATGACAAATTTTGATGTAATGTATGTATTTTACTTTTTTGTTTGGCATTGTTATCAAAGAGGGAGTAGAATTAGTTTAAGAGTCAAAATATTGTATGTACTATTAAGGGGGAGTAATGATCATTTTTGTAATGGCATGCAATTGCTAAGGGGGAGTGTATGTTTTTGTAATAGCATGCAATTTCTAAGGGGGAGTGTATGTCATGAAGTCAATTTTTGTTTTGCACACTTAGTTGACAAAATTTTTCTTAAGTGTTGCCATCAGTGCCAAAGTGGGATAATGTCGGCTTGATGATGATTTTTGTATTTGATGACTTTATGTCTTGTCATTGATGGCACACATATGTTCTAATTATCATAGTCATCTTAGTATACTAGTTAAGGTAAATTGGTACTATTGAGTCATTGTATTACTAATCGGTATCATATCTATGAAGATATCTAAAACATTATATGTAGATAAGACAATCAGTTTTGATCAGTTCCAGAGTTACTAGTTTTGAGATGCAGTACATAAAGTCAAGAAGGAGCATGGAGACAATCACCTAGTATGAATTCAAGTGAATTGGTCTGTGAGTTTCAAGTGGTCAACACTTAATCGGTATCGGTGTTCTAACTGGTTTCCCAGTTTGTGTGATGAGTTATCATTGATTGTGATGTGTTACCATCGACCGTCACTATGGCGGTGATTTGTGTCGTGTTAAGGAAGATTGTTCAAATTCATTGAACCTAGGAAATTATGTCAAGGTTCATGAGCCGACATGAAATCTAATATCTATAAAAACACATTGTGATGAGTTATTTCATATAGAAGATGCTAGTTATGATATGACTTGGAGTTGATGTGATTTGTTGAAGGAATTGTGGACTATATTGGTGATGCAGTAATGTATGTGTAGAAAAGGATCTAAACTAGCAAAAGGTGCTATTCTTAGATCATTCCCAGTATTGTTCTCTAACAACTATAGTAGTACAATCCCTTAATCAGGTAAGCTCTAACAAGATTCATTATATAAATCCTCTAACAAGGTGATTCATTAACTTAGATCTAAATTCTCCACTGAGGTTACCTTTAACAAGGTATAGTTGTTAAGAAGGCTTGAGATCTCTAATAGGATCTTCTCCTAATAGAGAATTTGTAGACCTTAACCGGTCAGTTATTTATTTCTGCAGATAGTTAACTTGTGAGTTCCATCTCACCATGGTTTTTCCCAGTTGGGTCTTCCATGTATAAATATTTTTGTTATGGTGAATGTTTTGCTTGTGGTGAATTCTTTTATAACACTTTGGATTATATGCAAAGTCATTGGTAAATTGGTTAAATTCTTTTATTGGTCTGCAAATAAAGCGTTACTATTTTTTCTTTTGCTGACTCACCCCCCCCCCCTCTCACTACTTTATAAGTTTATCACTATCTTATTACATGCAAAATATTTGAAAGGAGATTTTACTTCATACTTACTTCTTGAAGGACCTCTAGGTATCCTTCTAGCAAATAAGGCTTCAAGTTGCACATGTTCTTCATCTTCTTTCCTAATCTCTTCCAATTCCTTTGCATACAAAACTTTCCAATATTTCTTGTCGGTTGATGATGTAGATGGTAGTATCAACCTTTGTAGCTCCAGGAGGACGAAACTCTTCAAGCTCAAAAGCAAATATCTTCCCGACAAGAGTATCTCTATTGATAGAAGAATTAGGCATGGTTCTTAGCTCATTAATTGCAGTTACCTTCATCTTATATGTTGGTGGAAAACCCCTTAATAATTTTGAAACAATCTCTTCCTCACTTATAGATCCACCACAACACTGAATTCCCAATATAATTTCATAAACCTTTTCCATGAATGCAGAAATTATTTCATCTTCTTCCATCTTCAAGATTTCATATCTTACCCGGTAACATTCAAGTTTTGCAATTTTAACAGTTCACCTTCATTCAGAGTCTCCAACTTGTCCCACATAGATTTTGCTGATGATTTGTCTAATAGTCCCATGATTTTCTGATCTGATAAGGCACTTAAGAGGGCTTCTCTAGCTATGCAATCATTCACAATGTTCTTATCCAAGTCTATCTGTGCAGGAAGGCTAGATGCTAGATTATGAGGAGTGTAACCATTCTGAGTTATTTCCCAAATTTCCTTTCCAATGCATCTTAAATGAGTCTCCATCTGAATCTTCTATACCACATAATTTGTTCCATCAAGCCTATGGTTGTCCTTCTAGAAAACATGAGTTGAACTATTAGTTACCATAGGATCTTCCTCAATTGGTTAAACTTCTACAAAAAGAGGACCAGGATCTGATACCAAATGTTAGGATAACTAGTGAACAATTGAGAGTGGGGGGGGTGAAACAATTGTTAACAGATTATGTGAATTAAAGCACTTAAAACCTTATACTAGTATAACTGATTAAGATTGAAAGCATAAATGAAAACCAGAGAATCAATACCATACAACCATAACACATAACACCATGATTCATATGTGGAAAACCTTAATGAGGAAAAAACATGGTGGGAAACCCTACCCACAGTCAGATGATAATTCTGCAGCAAGTATATGATTACAATAGGGGCCTGCACATGCAAGAAGACACACTTCCTAGAGCACACTGACTACAGAGATGTCAACCACCTCAAGATGTTTGGACTGTTGGTATTATGGATGACTTAGTCATGTGTTGCATTGGTTTTTTCATTGATGTCAACACTTGTCCTCTTGGAGGTCTACATTGTTGATTTGGCACTATGGTTATATTGGTTTACTGTTGCACTGACACATTACTATCCCAGTATGGATATTGGCTTATGCACAGTCACTGGTATATGTTCACCAATAGCATATATTGTTCACCGGCAATGATGATGACTTGTTATCATCTAGAGATCATTTGGTTATGTCAAAGACATGGATTGGAAGTTTGGATTTGGTCATTTTCTTATTGGTCTAATCGGCCTGACACATTTGCCTTCACTGGTAGATAGGTCTAGGTTATGGACCGGTATGTGATGTCTAATTCCAGATCAGCATGACATGTTATGGAAATGGCTTATTGATTGGTAAATATATTGAGCTGACATGTTGTATCACATCAAAACTTATTTGTAATTGATTTAATTATAATATCTTTAGTGAGCCAACCTCATCATTCGGTCTTAGGTTTTCTATAAATGATTGTAAGATCTCATTTGTGAGATATATGATATGGTCTGAGTGTATATTGAAGAGCAGAAGAGTAGATCCCTATGCGAGTCATGTAGACATTATTTAAAGGTTGAAGGAAGGTTATTGGCACTCATGTTTAGAGCTTAAATTGGTATTGACTCCAACATTGGAGATGCTATTTTGTGTAGTACATTGTTGTTGGATTTAACCATCCAATTGTAGTCAAAGTGACTCCTACTTCGTGATTGAGCAGTGAGCTCTAGGTAGTTGGCCTTTGTGCATGTGCAGACACCATTTGTATACACATACTATCTACAATTGTGTGAGGCCCTACCCTAACTCATCCTAGCATTTCTGTTATTTTCATATTGAGACTATTATGGATGCTTTATTTTTATGCATTATGGATTTAGAACTTATATGATTCCCTAATTTGGATAACATTGACATATATTGATGCTTCATTTTTATGCATTATGAATATGAAACTTTATATGTTACTAGAATAGAATTAATTTGAGATGACGTATGTCATTATTGGATTTGCAGGACTTCATTATGATGATAGAAATAGGATGCTTATAATATGAATGGATCAATTTTGAGGATTATGATAATTGCTTATGTGGATCAATTGGGATATATGAGATATTGATCTATTACTATAAATTGTATGAGTGTTTGATGTGTATTCAAATTCATGTGTTTAATAATATATTTGTGGTTATTTGGAATTACTAATGTGTTAATTGAGATGCGTAGGAAAATTATCCATGTGAGCATGGAAATAATATGGAGAACCAAACCTAGACCTATGTACGTTTGTAATGCCAGGGGTTTTCTATTTGGAGAGACAACACCTTGTTTGTATTGTATTTTGTTTGTGAAAGTAAATGATGCATGTGTGTTAAATTGATTTTATTAATTTGTGTAATCCTAAAAGAGACAAATTTCATGTGTGATTTTTATAATGTATTTTATTGTGTCACTTGACACGTGCTGATTAGTGTCATTGATTGTGACTTGTCTCTTGGAGGGAGTTTGTTTCTACCAAAGCCATTTCAAACATTTGAGAGTGGTCCCAAATTTGGCTTGGGTAGGGAGTCTTGGGAGTGGTCAACTTAGGTTTGACCCGTAGGTTAACTCCAATTGGGTTTCTAAGGGGTCAAATGGACTCCTAGGGTTAGTTTTAGGGCTTTTCCAAAGGTCCAAAGGGTATACCTATGGGTTAGGGGTATTTTTAAACACGTGACTACTCCCATGTGACTGTTTAGTCACCTCAAAAAGTGTTTTTTCCAAGGTAAGCGAAAATTCAACTTAGAAGGTTCCTCCTAAGATAGACAACCTTCCCTTTTGGTGTCAGACTCTCTTCCCCATCCTCTCTTACCTTTTCTCTTTCCAGTTTTAGCAACATGTAAGAGGTTGGGAAGACCAACCAATGGGAACTCTCACTCTACCCAAGGGGTTGGGAAGAGTGAGAGAGGCCTTCTTAGGCAAGGATTAGGGACTTAGTGAGTTAATCACCCACTCTTCATTGTTGGAGATCATGCAAAATTTTGAAGAATAGTTGTAGGATATAATTTTTGGCCAAGTGTTGGTGAAGAGATTGTGTGGATTTGGGCTGCTCATCCCCAACTAAATCTATCAAACCTTTGGGTAGATTAAGGTTGGTTCTTACTCCCTTTTGTTTTTGTTGTATATGTTTGTTTGGAGAAATGCTTGTATGGGAAAAGTTGTTTATATGTATTTTGCTTTGTAGAAGAAAATGTAATTTCTTCCCTTTGTTTCTTTTTATGCTTTCTTGTATTGGGAGTGTCCAAGGCCTTCTACTCTTGGGAGAGTAGGATGGTCTTGGGGTGGAAGAAGTATGACATCCTTGGGTGAGAGGCTCTCCTTTATGGAGAGTGATCTCAAGGGTGTTCTTTGTGACCCTTGTTGCATAGCCTTGTGTATGCATTTGGGGGTCATAAGGGGAGAAGATATGGCTTATATGCCTTTGGGGTGCATAAGGATGTGGGAATGTATTTTTGTTGTATTTGGTTGCCATGAGGTGGCTTGAGATGTTCCATGCTTGCAGTCTCCCCAATGGTATTTGGTCCACTTCCACCCATGGATTATCATCACAAGTTGTGGTGAAGTGTAGCTTGGGTTGGGAAAATGTTTTATTGAGTGTTTAACCCTTTGCTTGTTGTGGTTGTTTGTGTGACCCATCTAGTGCTTGGTTCTCCAAGCTCAGGGGTGGCTTCTAGTAAGCCTAGGCTGGGAGGTGAGCACTCCATGGTCAAGCCTTTTGTTCTATTTGCAGGTTGCTTGGGATGGGAAGGAAAAAAAAAGAAATTAGTTGTTGGTTTTTACTTGAGTTGCAGAAAAGATTAGAGGAAAAAAAAAGGATGTATTTATGTTGTAGCTTTGTAAAGAAAAGCCAAAGGATGTATTTATTTTCCAAAAGCAAAGAAATGTATGTATTTTATTTAAAGTTCTCATTCAATGGAAATGAGAAACTAGTAGGGTTTTCAAACCCATTTGTATTGTTATCTACATTGTATTCTAAATATACTTTAAAGAAATGCTTCATTCTATTAATTTACCTTTGCAAAATGAAATGTGTATTACTTTTATCAAGTCCTTATAGTTACTAAAATGATATTTGTTGTAATCTTGTCATATTGGAAAATATAAGTTCATTTTATTCCTTCATGCAAATTGAAAAAGTTGGTTATGGGAAAAGCAAGCATTTAGGCCTATTGAGATAGATACAAATACAATAAATGGTTAAATAGGTTTAATATGCCTTCCTCTAAATTGATTTAAATGTTCCCTAGGCTAATATAGTTGTTGTGATAATTTATTACTTTCTGTCATTTAATTAATTGTAGGAAAATAAATCTAATTAGTGATACATTTCTAAAGTTAGTATCTAAGACAAAAAAAAAGAAAAAAAAAACAATATATAAAATGGAGCTTGCTATTAGTGTTATTTTAAATAATAGTTTACAGAATGCTTATAACAAAAAAAAATAAGGTAGAATATAAAACTCACATATCAGCCTATTAGAAATAAATATTTCACTTAATATCATGTTGTAAAAGAAATTATTAAACTCTGCATGTACAAAATAGTTTCGCTTAAGTGTGTTATTGTAAAAAATATATAACTATATATATATATATATATATATATATATCTATATATATATATATATATATATATATATATATATATATATATATATGTATGTATGTATGTATGTATATTATACATTAAAATATTTCATTCTGGAAGTCTACATATTAATAAAAAAAAATCAGATATATATATACATGTTTATATATATATATATATATATGTTTATATATATATATATATTGATTTTATCTTTTTTTTTAAAACAAAAAAAAATATTTGCAAACTGTGTTTTACTCCCCCTCGGCCCTGCGGAATTTCACATAGGCGAGGAAAGGGAAAGCACTCCCATGTTGTGGGTGGCAACCCCCAACGGCAGCCACAACCACCTCTGTGGGCCACCCACAGTCAAGGAGACTTCGGCCCCCCCCTGTGGGCTGCACCCCGTAGCGGCGGTGCAGCCGAGTCTGTGGGCCGCGTAGCCATGACCCGTAGGCACGGCTGTGGCTGTCCCTACGGGGAGCTCACGTAGGTAGCCTCCGCCATCCCCCTTTCCCTGTGGTAACTTGAACGCCGCCACTGAGCTATGGAGTGGCCACCGGAAATGGCTGCCGCCTCCTCTCTCTTCGGCCCTGCAACAAACTCAATGGATTTCGGCCTTAGGGAAAACATGAAGTTAACACAAAAAAAAATAATAAGAAAAAAAAAGAGAAGTTATATATGCAACCCTAACCCAATTCGAGTTAGGGTTAGCATAGAGATTTTTAGATTCTTTTTTAAAAAATAATAGAAACGGAAAAAGGGGGGGAATAGCCATTCAAATTTTGAATAGGACTTTCCCCATCCCTTTAACTTAATAATATGTGTTAGTGTTGTTTTAATAAAGAAACCCTATATCCTTCTTCTATATATATATATATATATATGGACGAATGATATCTATTCCTAGATTAATTAATTTACGTTCATATTTTTATATGATGCCTTAAATTTTAAACTCTTTGGAGATTAACCTTTAGGGATTTATAGTGATGTTTGTAAGTCATGATGGCCCTTTAATTCGAGTTTATTGGGCACATTTTAATTAATGTTAATTTTTGCATAATAGGTTTAATAATCTAAGTGTTAGGACTCATTAATTTATTTCCTAGCAATTAAAAGGCTTTTAGAGATTAATTATTTCTCTTGTCAATTTAATTTTGAACCTTGTCTAAATGAGTTAATTATTTATTCATTGAAGGAATAATATTAACTCCTTGGAGGAACAACATCCCGTCTTTAAATATAAAATAGTTTTCACCAAATCGATTTATTTTTTAGCTTAGTTCAAAACATAGTTAAGACAAGACTTGTTTTTGCATTATTTAGTAAATTTAGTTTATTAGGATAAGTCTTAAAAAAAAAAATTATTCCGTTTGTGCCCAAAAGTTTGGGCATGACAAGTTGTATCATCTGATTGTGGGTAAGGTTTCCCACGATGGATTTTCCCTTACCGGGTTTCCATGTATAAATCTTTGTGTCATGTGTTGTGGATGTTGTTTCTCTTTCTGTTTCATGCATTAAGCTATACCAGTATTGCTCTAACTGTTAATCTGTTTTATCGACATTTAAATTTGGTTTACCGACACTAAGTTTAAGTTGGAATAATTTGCATTTGGGTTATAATTTATGACAACTGGTTAACAACTGATTCACCCCCCTGTCTCTTCCTGGTTCTTAACAATTGGTATCAGAGCTAAGTCCTCTTATTGCAGAAGCCTAATAGCTTGAGGAGATCCTATGGCAACAAATATTTTCAGGAGGGACAGTCCAAAACTTGATGGAACTAACTATGGTATATGGAAGATCAAAATGGAAACACATTTGAACTGCACTGGAAGAGATATATGGGATGTTCCTATGAATGGCTATGTTGCTCCTACTCTAAATCAACCACATCCACTGACTTTGGGAAAGGAATTGGAGAATGATTGCAAAGCAAGAGAAGCACTTCCGAGCACATTATCAAATCATCAAATCATAGGATTATCAGATCGATCTACTACTAAAGCTATTTGGGATAAATTGGAAACATTGAATGAAGGAGATACCATTGTCAAAATTGCAAAACTGGAATGTTCCCGGGTCAAGTATGAAAATTTAAAAATGGAAGAAGATGAAAGAATTTTTGCATTTATGGAAAGAGTTAATGCAATTGTTTTAAGAATACAATGTTGTGGAGGCACTTTAATTAAAGATGAAATTGTTTCTAAATTTTTAAGAGCATTGCCACTAGCTTACAAAATGAAAGTGACTACTATTAATGAGTTGACAACAATGCCTAATACATCAACTTCTAGAGATAGTTTGGTTGGAAAACTTCCAATATTTGAACTTGTAGAGTTTGGTCCTATTGCTATAGTAAACAAAGATTTAGCTTTTAAAGCATCATCATTAGTAGCATCATCATCATCATCTGACCAAACTAATTTGAAAGCACTTTATGTAAGAGAACTTGAAGATATGAGAAGGGAAAATGAAGAATTTGAAGAACTTGAAGCACTATTTGCAAGGAAGATGCCTAAAGGTCTAGCAGGAAGTAAGTATGAATGCAAAGCATATTTCAAATGTTTTAATTGCAATAAAGTTGGTCATATGGCTTCTAGGTTTCTTGGTAGACATGCTAGACTAAGGGAGGAAGCAAGAAGAACATATAAACCTAACCCTGAATATCAGAGATACAGATTTAAGAAAAACAAAGATAAGTCATGTTACTATGCAGATGAAGGTGTTACAAATGACTCAGATGAAGATCTAGGAGATAGTGGATGGGCATTTGTCACATTAAAGGAAGATTCACCGTCACCTATTATCAAACTGGTAGGGCAGACACTGGCAACAAAAATTGATGAAAAAGATGAATGGATTATAGATAGTGGATGCTCGCATCATATGACTGGTGATAAAATAAAATTCATATCATTTAAGGAAATTCATGGAGGTTTAGTAAGGTTTGGAGATGATAAAGCTTGTTTAATCAAAGGAAAAGACACTATATCTTTGGATGGTAACCATAATACTGAAAAAGTTTATTATGTAGAAGGTTTAAAGCATAATCTTTTGAGTGTTGGTCAGTTAGTGGAAAAATGATTTTAGTTACAATTCAAGAATGAAAAATGCAAAATCATAAACCAAACTGGATTGGAGATTGCAACCGGTAATCAGACTAAAGGTAATATCTTTCATTTAAATACTAGTGATAAGACATGCTTGATTGCACACATTGATAAGAGTTGGTCATGGCATAAAAGACTCTGTCATGTGAATATTTATTGCATTGTAATTATTAGTTCAACTAAGGCAGTAAGGGATTTACCTAAGATTATGAAACCCATAATCTGGTATGTAAGGAATGTCAAATGGTAAAGCAAGTTAGAATAACTTTTAAGAGCATTACTGATAAATCCAATAATATTCTTGATTTAGTTCATACTAAATTATGTGGTCTAGCAAGAACAATAAGTCTACAAGGTGATAGATACTTTATGCTAATAATTGATGATTATTCTAGAATGTGTTGGGTTACTTTTCTCAGGGAGAAATCAGAAGCTTTTGAAAAATTCAAGATATTTAAGGCAATGGAAGAGAATGAAACTGGCAAGAAAATCAAATGTTTGAGATCAGATCAAGGAGGAGAATTTACATCTAGAGAATTTAATGCATTCTATGAATTGAATGGAATCAAAAGACAACTATCAACACCCCAGCAAAATGGAGTTGTGGAAAGGAAGAACAAAACTATTCTGGATGCAGCAAAAACCATGTTGATGGAAGAAAATTTACCTCATGTGTAGTGGACAGAAGCAATGAATACATTGGTTTATACTTTCAACAGAGTTGAAATCAAAAGTGAAACTGATAAGAGCCCTTATGAACTATGGTTTGGTCATATTCCTACTCTTAAATAGTTCAAAATATTTGGAAGCAAATGTTATCTTAGGAGAGATGAGTATGTTGGCAAATTTGATCCTAGAAGTGATGAAGGAATATTTCTCGGTTATTCATCTAGAAGTAAGGCATATAGATGTTATAATAAAAGATTGTAGAAAATCATTAAGAGTACTAATGTGAAGATAGATGAACAGTTTTGAGTAGAATCAAGATCTATAGAACCGGCAATAGAAATGATTATAAATGAACTGACATAGATTGCACTGGTACAAAATGTAGATCTAGTCACTCCGACATCATTAGAGAACTTAACTATGACTGAAGAATAGTAGCCTATGAATGTAAATCAGAATAAACCCAGGTATGTAAGATTGAATCATTCAGAGAATCAGATAATTAGGAACAAGAATCAAGGTGTTATGACTAGAGGAAGACTGGCAAATGAAGAAGTATGTTTAATTTCCCAAATTGAACCAACATCTATTATTGAAATATGTGAAGATAAATATTGGATAAAAGAAATGGAAGATGAATTAGAATAAATTGAAAAGAATAATACTTGGACATTGGTTCCCCGGCCTAAAGACAAAAATGTAATTGGAACTAAATGGGTATTCAGAAATAAAATTAATGAAGATGGTGAAGTAATCAAGAACAAAGCAATATTAGTTTGTAAAGGTTATTAAGAGAAAGATGGAATATATTATAATGAAACCTTTGCACCAATAGCCAGAATTGTGGTAGTTAGACTATTTCTTACCTTTGCAACTCATAAGAACTATAAAGTTTATCAGATGGATGTAAAATGTGCATTTTTGAATCGAGATCTTGAAGAGGAAGTTTACATTTAACAACTTGATGGATTTTCATTGACAAAAGATAAGAATATGGTTTACAGGTTAAGGAAAGCTTTACATGGATTGAAGCAAGCTCCCAGAGCTTGGTATGCTGGGTTGGATAAATATATTTTGAAGCCTGGTTACACAAAAGGTAATGCTCACAACAATTTTTATTACAAAGTTACCAATTATGATATTTTGGTTATTGAAGTTTTTGTGGATGATATCATTTTTGGAGGTAAAGAAGAGTTATGTAAAGACTTTGCTAATAAGATCCAGGAAGAATTTGAAATGTCTATGATTGGAGAGATAAAAAAATTTCTAGGTTTGCAGATTTCACAAACTAATAAAGGTATACTCATATGTCAAACAAAGTACTTGAAGGAAATTTTGAAGAAATTTGGTATGGAAAAGTCTAAACTGGTAAGTACTCCTATGACTACAACTGATAAATTGACATTGAAGGATGATTCAGCTCCTATTAATCCAACAAGGTACAAATCTATAATTGGAGGTTTACTGTATTTGACACAAACCGGACCTGATATAATGAATGCAGTATGTATTGTATCTAGATTTCAAAGCAATCCTCAATAAAATCATGTATCAATAGTAAAAAAGATTTTCCGGTACCTACAAGGCATAACAAATCTTGGTTTATGGTATCCTAAAGATGACAATTTTGATTTATGTACATATACAGACACAAATTGTGTTGGTATTATGGATGTGTTGCATTGGTTTTGTCATTGATGTCAACACCTGTCAACACTTATCAGCACTTATCATTTGGAGATCTTTGGTTATGTTCACCGATAAGTTCAGTGACTTATGCATAGTCACCGATATGTGGTTCAGTGGTAGGTTATATTGTTCACCGACATTGAGAATGATCTATTATCATCTAGAGAATACTTGGTTATGTCGAAGACATGGTTTGGACACTTGGTTTTGGTGATTTGGTTATTGGTCTAATCGAGTTGACATATTTTTTGTTACCGGCAAATTGGTCTAGGTTATGGACCGACATGCGTTATCTATTCCAGATCAGCATGACACATTATGGAGATGATTTATTGATTGGTTATTATTATAAATGCATTGAGCCAACATGATGCATCACATATTCATTAATTTGTAATTGATTTAATTGTAATATTCTTAGTGAGCCAACCTACACATTTGGTCTTAGGTTTTGGTATATATGTAAGATCTCATTTACAAGATTATGTGGTAGTAGAGTAAGGAAATATTGTATATGGAAATATAACCAGAGCGATTCACGTAGATATCATTTGAAGATTCAAGGAAGGTTTGAAGGAGATAATCAGAGCTTAACCGATACTGAATTGAGCATAAGAAGATTCTATTTTGAGTAGTTCATAATCATTGTATTTAACCATCCAATTGTAGTCAGTGTGACTCCCATCTTGTGATTGAACAGTGAGCTCTAGGCAGTTGGCCTTTCTGCATGTGCAGACCCCATTTGTACACACATACTATCTATAGTGAAATCATCTGAATGTGGGTAAGGTTTCCCACCATGGTTTTTCCCCTTACAAGGTTTCCACATACAAATATTTGTGTTATGTGTTGTGGATGTTATTTCTCTTTCTGTTTAATGCATTAAGATTCACCAGTATTGTTATTAACTGTTAAATTGTCAACCGACATTAAGTTTGGCTTACCAGTATTATGCATCAAGTGTAATTAAGTTGTATTTGGGTTGAAATTAATAGTCAAATGATTCACACCCGTCCCCCTCTTATTTGCCTTTGGGTCCTAACAATTGGTATCAAAGCTAAGTTCTCTTTTTGCATAAGCTTAACAACTTGAGGAGATTCTATGGCAACTAACAATTTCAGGAAGGATAGTCTAAAACTTGATGCAACTAACTATGGTATATGGAAGATCATAATAGAGACACATCTAAATTGCATTAGAAGAGACATATGGGATGTTATAAAGAATGGATATGTTGGTCCTACACAGAGTCAACCTAATCCACCTAACTTGGCTAAAGATCAAGAGAATGATTCCAAAGCAAGAGAAGCACTTTTGAGCACATTGTCACATTAGGAAATCATGGGATTATCAGACCGATCTACTGCTAAATGTATTTGGGATAAATTGGAAACATTGAATGAAGGTGATACCACTATCAAAATTGCAAAACTGGAATGCTTCCAGTTCAGGTATGAAAATCTGAAAAATGGAAGAAGATGAAAGAATTTCTACTCTTATGGAAAGAGTTAATAGAATTGTTTTGGGTATACAATGTTGTGGAGGATCCTTAAGTGAAGATGAGATTGTTTCTAAATTTTTTAAGAGCATTACCACTGGCATACAAAATAAAAGTAACTGCTATTAATGAATTGTGAACAATGCCTAATGCATCGATATCTAGAGATACTTTGGTTGGAAAACTTTCAGCTTTTGAGCTTGAAGAATTTGGTCTTGTTGCTACTATTAAGATAGATTTAGCCTTCAAAGCATCATCATCACCTATAGCATCATCATCATCATCTAAAAAATCTGATTGGAAAGCACTTTATGCAAGAGAACTTGAAGACATCAGAAGGGAAAATGAAGAAATGGAAGAACTTGAAGCACTACTTGCAAGAAAAATTCCTAAAGGTCCAGTTGGAAGTAATTATGAAGGTAAAGCATCATTTAAATGTTTTAACTACAATAAAATTGGTCATATGGCATCTAGGTGTCCTAATAGACATGCAAGATTAAGAGAAGAAGCTAAAAGAACATATAAGCCTAACCCTAAATATCAAAGATACAGATTTAAGAAGAATAGAGACAAATCATGTTACTATGTTGATGAAGGAGTTACTGATGATTTTGATGAGGAACCAACAGACAATGGATGGGCTTTTGTTACAATAATAGAAGATCAATCGACACCTATTGTACAATTGGTAGAGTAGGCCCTGACAGCTAAAATTGAAGAAATGGATGAATGGATCATTGATTTCGGATGTTCACATCATATGACTGGTGATAAAAGTAAATTCTTAACTTTTTAGGAATACAATGGAGGTCTAGTAAGATTTGGATATAATAAAGTTTGTTTGATAAGAGGAAAAGGCACTATATCTTTTGATGGTAAGCACAATACTGACAACGTTTATTATGTTGAAGGTTTGAAGCATAATATTTTGAGTGTTGGTTAATTAGTTGAAAAATGATTTTAGTTACAATTCAAGAATGGTAAATGCAAAATCTTGAACATAACTGGTTTGGAAATTGCAACTTGTAATCAAACTAGAGGTAATATCTTTCATTTGAATAACAATGAGAAAACATGCTTGATTGCACATATTGATGAAATTTGGTTATGGCATAAGAGACTTTGTCATGTGAATTTTGATTGCATTGTAAAGATCAATACAACTAAGGTAGTAGGGGATTTACCTAAGATTGTAAAACCTCACAATCTTATATGTAAGGAATGTTAATTTGGAAAGGAAGTTAGAACAACTTTTAAGAGTATTCCAAAGAAATCCAATAATGTTCTTGATTGAATTCATATTGACTTATATGGTCTGGCAAGAACTAGAAGTCTACAAGGAGATAGATATTTTATGCTAATCATTGATGACTATTCTAGAATGTATTGGGTTACTTTTCTTTGGGAGAAATCAGAAACTTTTGAGAAATTCAAACTATTTAAGGCAATGGTAGAGAATGAAAACGGTAAGAAAATCGAATGTTTAAGATCAGATCAAGGAGGTGAATTCACATCTAAGGAATTTAATACATTCTGTGAAGTGAATGGAATCAAAAGATAACTATCAGCACCTCGGACACCCCAGTGGAATGGAGTTATGGAAAGGAAGATCATAACTATTTTGGATACAGCTAGAAGCATGATATTAGAAGAAAACCTACCTCATGTGTATTGGAGAGAAGCAATGAATACAACAATTTACACATTCAACAGAGTTGTAGAGCCCCTCCCCGATCAAGCTTCGGTTAACTCAATTGACCAGGGTTGACCTTACTAATAAATGCTATAATTCAATAGGATGGGCTATGTTAGATGGAAAGATTGGTGAGAAAAGTATTTGAATCAGGTTATGGAATCCTTTCACCTTCAGGCGTACATTTTGATGTGTTATGGATACATAACTTTAGATGATTCTAGAATAGGATAACTTTGAGATGATGTATGTTGTTATTAGATTTGTAGGACTTTACTGTAATGATAGAAATAGGATGCGTGTCTTAT
This sequence comes from Cryptomeria japonica, assembly GCF_030272615.1. Classification (NCBI taxonomy): domain Eukaryota; kingdom Viridiplantae; phylum Streptophyta; class Pinopsida; order Cupressales; family Cupressaceae; genus Cryptomeria; species Cryptomeria japonica. The sequence continues at coordinate 627,713,470 of NC_081412.1, forward strand.
GTATGGATCAAATTATGAAGATTATGATAATTGCTTATGTGGATTTATTTGGATATAAGATATATCGATTTGCTTAAATGTAAATTATATGCAGAGTGTTCGATGTGTATTCTTATTCATGTGTTTAATATTATATGAGGTTATTTGGAATTACTAATGTGTAATTGAGATGCGTAGGAAAATTATCCATGTGACCATAGAAATATTATGGAGAACCAAACCTAGACCTATGTACATTTGTAAAGCCAGGGGTTGTCTATTTCGAGAGACAACACCCCGTATGTATCGTATTTTATTTGTAATAGTAAATGATGCATGTGTGTTAAATTTAATTATTGATTTATTTAAATCCAACAAGAGACAATTTCCATGTGTAATCTTGTAATGTATTTTATTGTGTCACTTGACACGTGTTGATTTATGTCTTGAATTTTGACTTGTCTCTTGAAGGGAGTTGTTCAACTATAAATTTTTCAAACATTTGAATGTGGTTCTAAATTTTCCTTGGGTAGAGAGTCTTTGGAGTGGTCAACATAGGTTGGACCCGAAATTTAACTTTAGATGGGTTTATAAGGGGTCAAATGGACTCCTAGGGGTAGTTTAAAGGTGTTTCCTAAAGCCCATAAGGTATACCTATGGGTTAGGAGTATTTTTAGGCATGTGTCTACTCCCATGTGAGTGTTTATTCATCCCAAAAAGTGGGTTTTCTAAGATGTACAAAAATTCAAAATTAAAAGGTACCATCTTGGTTAGATAACCTTCCCTTTTGCTGAGAGATCCTTTTTGATCTTTTTCGTACTTTTTCCTTTTTCAATTTTAGAAACTTGTGAGAACTCTCACGAAGGTCTTCTTAGGCAAGAATGAGAGATTTTGTGGGTAATCACCCACTCTCCATTTTTGGAGACTATGCATTTTGAAAAGTTGGTTTTTGGATTCGAAATTTGGCTAAGTGTAGAAGGGAGGATTGTGGATTTGGGCTGCTCATCCTCAAACTAGTTCTAGCATACCTTTGGGTAGATTGAAGGTTGGTTCATCTCTTTTCTTTTTACGTTGCATGTCTATGTTGGAAAGTTTGGTTGTATGTGAAAATGAATCTCTTGTATTTTCTTTTGTGAAAACTATTATTATGCAATCTGTCTTTTATTTTCTTGTATGCATTTTAAATGTTTTGGGAGTAACCAAGGCCTTCTACTCTTGGGAGAGTAGGATGATTTTGTGGGTGGTAGAAGTTTGACAACCCTCAAGTGAGAGACTCTTTTTATGAGAGCAAACTCAAGGGGTGTATTTGTGACCCTTGCTGAATGGCCTGGTTTGTGCATTTGGAGGTCATAAGGGGAGAAAGTATGGCATGAATGCCTTGGGGGGCATAAGGAATGTGGGGTTAATGATCTTATGAAATAACTTTGTTTTCCATGAGGTGGCATTGTGTTCTACCATTCTTACAGTCTCCTCAGGGTATTTGGTCCACTACCACCCATGTAAAAATCATAACATTTTGTGATGGAGTGTAGCCTTGGTTGGGAAAGTGTTTGCTATATGTTTTTCCCTTGCTTGTTGTGTTTGCATGTCTATAACCTGTCTAGGGCTTGGTTCTCCAAGCTTGAGGGTGGCTTCTAGTAAGCCTAGACTAGGAAGTGAGCACTCCATGGTCATGGTCTATGATTTATTTGCAGGTTGTTTTGAAGAAAAGAAAAGGACAAGTAGAAGTTGTTGGATTTATTTGTTTGCAGAAAAAGATTTGAGAATGGAATATTTTATATTTTAAGTTGCAGCAATGTAAAGGGAAACTAAATGTTGTATCTATTTTGAAAGGAAATGTATCTATTTTATCTAAAGTCCTCATTTAATAGAATTGAGGGACTAGTTTGGGTATCTCACCCTCTTGTAATGTTGACTATATTGTACTTTAAAAATGCCTTAAATAAATGCATTATTTATGTTAAATTATTATTGCATAAATGAAATATTTTTGTTGGGCTTTAGCTATGAAATGTTCTTAAAATATTAATGGTTGTATGTATGTTACTTTAGAAAGCAAGAAGTTCATTTTACCCCCTTAAGCATTTGAAATCTTGGAAAAGAATGAAATAGAAAAGCATGTATGTTAGTAAGCTGGAAATAAAACATTTAGTCCTATTTATGGAAATGTAAATATAGTTTATTAAATTCTATCATTTTTCCTTTTTATTTATTTGGGGAAAATAAATCTAAAAAATTAACATGTCTATTTCTAAGATTTATTTCAATGCTTTCTAGTCTAAATATAGTTGTTGTTTAAATTTATTTAATTTCATTATTTACTTATATGCAGAAAATAAATCTGAAGTTAAATAGTCTATCTCTGATTTTAACAATAAGGTATTCAAAATAAAAAAAGAGAAAATACATTGTTTTGAATATGAAAATTTTAACTACATCTGTTTATAAGATATCCATGAAATGATCCTGATAAAACAAAAGTAAACAAATAAACTTCTTGTTTTTTTTACTATCATTATTTTGTTAATACCCTGCAAGTTGGTTTCAATATATATATATATATATATATATATATATATATATATATATATATATATATATATATATATATATATATATATATATATATATATATATATATATATATATATTAAATTATGCCCTAAAATATCAAAAGTATATTTAAAAATATCAAATATATAAATATACTTTTGAAGGTAAATATATATATATATAGATATATATACAAATATATATATATATATACATATATCTACATATATATGTATATATATTATATACATAAATATATAAATAATATATATATATATATATTATATACATATATATATACATTATTATATATATATATATATATCTATATACATATATACATATATATATTTATTTTATTTTTTTTTAAAATAAAATAATATAAAATAAAATTCTAAAAAAAATAAAAATTTAACAAAGAGAAAGAAAGGGCTTGGCCTCTGTGGAACCCCCACAGGGCGGCCCCCCTGCACAGTGGGTGGCAACCCCCAGCGGCAGCCGCAGCTGCCACTGTCAGTTGCAACCCATAGTTGGGAGGCTTCGGCCCCCACTGTGGGTGGTGCTCCATAGCGACAACGCAGCCAGGCTATGGGTCGTGCCTCACAGCGGTGGCCAAGGCCACCTCTATGGGATGCGACCCGCAGCACAGCTGTGGCTGTCCCTGTGGGGAGCCCTCCCCCGTGACCTCCACCTCTGCCTTGGTAAGTTCACTTTCACCCCCCCTGCAACCAAAAAAAATATGAAACCCTAACCCAGTTAGGGTTAGGGTATTCCGAAATAATAAAAGGGAATAAAAGAAATGGGGTTTGAAAAGGGTGTTTTATAATATTTTTATTAGGGTTCATGTGTATTATTTTTATAATAATGTGAAAATATATATATATATATATATATATATAGAGAGAGAGAGAGAGAGAGAGAGAGAGAGAGAGAGTTAAAAATATAAATATATAGGCCAAATTGTAGATTAAATATATTTCTCTAAAATTTGAAGTGGAATTATTCTTTAAACTCGAGTTATTATGTAGTTCTATAAGCTAGTTTGGAATTTAATGGAAAATATAGTGAATTTTTCTACAACATTGTCATATTTGGGTAAATATATTTGAGAAGTTTAATTGATTGAACTTAAAGCAAGAGGTAATTTGTATATTGAATATGAAATATTTAATAGTTGATGTTTGGAAGAAGTAATATATAACAACTTGATTTAAATTATATAATTACATTTTAATGATCTAAATGGTTTGTATAATTAAATGGAATAATTTAATATAGTTAGTTAAATTATTTATTTAAGAGGATATTGTAGTGGCGTAATATATTTTCTCTAAAATAAAATTAATGGACTAAGTCTTGCGAACCTTGTTAACCCAAGTGGATACTTTTATCAGATAATTTAATTATCATAATGATGTTTGACACTTTAATTATATCTTCTCAATTAGATAATATTAATACAATGAAATAGTATTAGTGTTGAATTAATAGAAGCCATATTTAGTTAGGAAACTTGATATTTATTAAATAAATGATATTGAACCAAGTAATTATATTAATGTCTATTTAGTAGCAATTGAGCTAATTAAGTACTAATAGGTGCAACTGAAATGAAAGGGACTTATGAGTGAATTTAATATTACCCTTTTAAAAAATTATTCATTCCACTTGATAACAGAAGTTATCGTATTTTGTTATGTTAGTAATTTTCTTAATCCTACCATCCAAGAGTTTTATCGAGACCTAAGGCTTCTTGTTAAACTTTATTACATCGCTCACTTTAGTAACTCATTTTAATATCAATTAAGAATTCATTTGGAACAACTTGATAAGTTGTCACAACTATTTAAGCAATGGTTGCATGTAATTTAGTGTTAAAAATAAATAAAAATTGTTGTTTGTGTTTTTGCCCAAAAGTTTGGGCATGACAAGAGTTCAAATCAAAGGTGAAATCGGTAAGACCCCTCATGAACTATGGTTTGGTAATACTCCTACTCTTAAATATTTTAGAATATTTGGAAGAAAATGTTATATTAGGAGAGATGAGTATGATGGTAAATTTGATCCTAGAAGTGATGAAGGAATATTTTTTGGTTATTCATCTAAGAGAAAGGCATATAAATGTTTTAATAAAAGATTGCAGAAAATTATTGAGAGTGCAAATGTGAAGATTGATGAATAGTTTAGAAGAGATTCAAGGTCTATGGACTCTGAACTAGCAATTTAGATAATCACAAATGAACCTATACAAAATACACCACTACAAAATGTTGATCTAGTCACACCGACATCATCTAAGAATTCCATAGTGATTGAAGAACAACAACAAGTGAATACACCCAGGTATGGTAGACTGAATCACTCTGAAAGTCAGATAATTGGGAATAAGTATCAAGGAGTTATGACTAGAGGAAGATTGGAAAATGAAGAGGTATGTCTAATTTCTCAAATTGAACCAGTATCTATTTCTGAGGCATGTGAAGATAAATATTCGATTAAAGCTATGGAAGATGAATTGGAACAAATTGAAAAGAATAACACATGGACATTGGTTCCCCGGCCTAAAGACAAAAATATTGAAACTAAATGGGTATTTAGAAATAAACTTAATGAAGATGGTAAGGTAATTAAAAAAAAGCAAGATTAGTGTGTAAGGGACACTCACAGAAAGAAAGAATTGATTATAATGAAACCTTTGCACCGGTAGCTAGACTTGAGGTAATCAGACTATTTCTAGCATTCACAACACACAAGAACTATAAAATATATCAAATGGATGTTAAATGTGCATTTATGAATGGTGATCTTGAAGAGGAAGTTTACATTGAGCAACCTAATGGATTTTCTTTGACAAATGACAAAGATATGGTTTGCAGGTAAAGGAAAGCTTTATATGGATTGAAGCAAGCTCCTAGAGCTTGGTATGCTAGATTGGACAAATATCTTTTGAAGCTTGGTTACACTAAAGGTAATATTGACAATAACTTATATTTCAAAGTGACTAATGATGACACCTTAGCTATTGAAGTTTTTGTTGATGATATCATTTTTGGAGGAGAAGATGGATTGTGTAAAGACTTTTCTAATAAGATGTAGGAAGAATTTGAAATGTCTATGATTGGGGAGATAAAAAAAAGTTTAGGATTGCAAATTTTACAGACTGGTAAAGGTATATTCATATGTCAAACAAAGTACTTGAAGGAACTACAAAAGAAATTTGGTATGGAAAATTCTAAACCGGTAAGTACTCTTATGACTACAACTGATAAACTATCACTGAAGGATGATTCAAGTCCTATTAATCTGACAAGGTACAAATCTATGATTGGAGGTTTACTATATTTGACACAAACAAGACCTAATATTATGAATGCAGTATGTATTGTTTCAAGATTTCAGAGTAATCCTAAAGAAAATCATGAATCATCAGTGAAAAGGATTTTCCGTTATCGACAAGGCACAACAAATCTTGGCTTATGGTATCCTAAAGATGAAAATTTTGATTTATGTGCATACACAAATGCTAATTGGGTAGGAGATGTAGATAACAGAAAGAGCACCACCGACGAAGTATTCTTTCTTGGTAGCAAACTTATTTCATAGTTGAGAAAGAAACAGAGTTGTACATCACTAACAACAATAGAATTAGAATATGTTGTAACAACAACTAATTGTACTCAGGTATTATGGATTAAGAAAATGTTGAAGGACATAAAGGTACAATGCAAAGAGCCTATAATTATTTATTTTGATAATTCAGCAACAATTGATATATCTAAGAATCCAGTATTTCACTCTAAAACTAAACATGTTTCTATCAAATATAATTTTTTGAAAGAGAATGTTGAAGAAAAGGAAGTGAAATTGGTGTATGTGAACACTAAAGAGAAGATTGTAGATATCTTTACTAAGCCTTTTCCTAAGGAAACTTTTGAATATATCAAACAGAAGCTTGGGGTAATACCCTCACCGGTAGAGACTTAGACAGTTGGAGATTGGCATCAGACCGACAGAAATTAACAAAAAAACCTTTTTCTGGCTTTGATGGAGGAGAGCTACTTCTCAGGGGGAGTAGTTGGTTATAAAAATTGGTATTTGTAATTAGTTCTATGAACTGGTTGTATCTGGTATTTGTGTTGCTTTGGCATTTGATGTCAAAGGGGGAGAGATATCTATGGAAAAACACACTATCCTTTGGGGAGAGATTAATCATTAGGGGAGATTGTTACTCTCTGCATCTGTATTTTGATTTCTAGTTAATGATCTCTTCAGGAGATTGCTGGTTTTTGGTTTTTGGTTTTTGGCATTCTAACTTTGGCACTTAGACATTTTTCCATCTTGAGTTACCATCAATGCCAAAGGGAGAGATTGTTGGTATTATGGATGTGTTAATTGGTTTTGTCATTGATGTCAACACCTATCAACACTTACCAACACTTATCATTTGGAGATCTTTGGTTATGTTCACTGATAAGTTCAGTGGCTTATGCACAGTCACTGGTATCTGGTTCACCGACAGGTTATATTGTTCACCAACACTGAGAATGATCTATTATCATCTAGAGATTACTTGGTTATGTCGAAGACATAGTTTGGACAATTGGTTTTGGTGATTTGGTTATTGGTCTAATCGAGTTGGCATATTTTCTGTTATCGGCAAATCGGTCTAGGTTATGGACCGACATGTGTTATCTATTTCAAATCAGCACAACACATTATGGAGATGATTTATTGATTGGTTATTATTGTAAATTCATTGAGCCAACATGATGCATCGCATATTGATTCATTTGTAATTAATTTAATTGTAAATTTCTTAGTGAGCCACCCTGCACATTTGGTCTTAGGTTTTGGTATATATGTAAGATCTCATTTATGAGATTGTGTGGTAGTGGAGTGAGGAAATATTGTATATGCGAATATAAGCAGAGTTATTCACGTAGACATCATTTGAAGATTCAAGGAAGGTTTGAAAGAGATAATTAGAGCTTAACTGATACCGAATCTAGCATAAGAAGATGCTATTTTGAGCAGTACATTATCATTGGATTTAACGATCCAATTGTAGTCAATGTGAGTCCCATCTTGTGATTGAGCAGTGAGATCTAGGAAGTTGGCCTTTTTGCATGTGCAGACCCCATTTGTAAACATATACTATCTGCAGTCATGTCATCTGATTGTGGTTAAGGTTTCCCACTGTGGTTTTTCCTCTTATAGGGTTTCCACGTACAAATATCTATGTTATGTGTTGTGGATGTTGTTTCTCTTTTTGTTTCATGAATTAAGAATCACTGATATCGTTATAAACTATTAAACTATCAACCAACATTAAGTTTGATTTATCGGTATTATGCATCAAGTTTAATTAAGTTGTATTTGGGTTGAAATTAATAGTCAACTAATTCACCCCCCACCCCCCTCTCTCAGTTGCCTCCGGGTCCTAAAAAATTGGGCAGGAGATGTAGATGACACAAAGAGTACCACTGGTGGTGCATTCTTTCTTGGAAGAAGGTTGATTTCATGGATAAGTAAGAAGCAGACTTGTACATCATTATTTATAGTAGAGTTAGAATATGTTGCAGTAGCAACTAATTCTACTTAGGTATCATGGATCAAGGAAATGTTGAAGGATATAAAGGTAAAATGCAAAGAATCAATAATCATTTATTGTGATAATTCAACAATATTTGATATATCAAAAAATTTGGTATTTCACTCTAAGACAAAGCATGTTTCTATTAAGTACAATTTTTGAAAAGAGAATGTTGAAGCAAATGAAGTAAGATTGGTTTATGTGAATACTAAAGAGAAAATTGCAGATATCTTTACAAATCCTTTGCCTAAGGAAATATTTGAATATCTTAGAGAGAAGCTTGAGGTAATTTCCCCACCGGTAGAGACTTGAGTGCTGAAGATTGACATCAAACCGACAGGGACTAATAGCAAAATCTTTTTGCGGCTTTGATGGAGGAGAGCTATTACTCAGGGGGAGTAGTTAGATGTATGTTATGTTTTAATTCTTAACTATTTTGGCATTTGATGTCAAAGGGGGAGAGATATCTATGGAAAAACATTATTCCTTTGGGGAGAGATGTATTCTTGCAAAGATGTATTTTTGTTTTGGTTTTGTAACAAACTTTGTATTGATCTATCTTTGGGAGATTGTTGGTCTATTGGTTTCTGGCATTCTATTTTTGACACTTAGATGTTTTTCCATCTAGTGTTGCCATCAATGCCAAAGGGGGAGATTAGTGGTATTATGGATGACTTAGTCATGTGCTGCATTGGTTTTGTCATTGATGTCAACACTTGTCTTCTTGGAGGTCTACATTGTTGATTTGGCACTATGGTTATGTTGGGACTCATAAAATTTGAGTATTTTGAGAGGCCCATTTCAAAATTTGCTCTGCACTTTCAAATGACTACCTAATGAGTTGACCTCAGTGGTCTAGTTTGAAGAAGGGTAAAATGGAGCCAGTGGATTATCAGAGGGTAAGACTTGGGAAATATGTCCTACACCTTTCATTTGGCCTATGAAGTGTTCTACAACTTTCAGATTTCAGTCAAGATCAATTTATCAAGTACCCATTTCAAGAGGTGAGTTGAAAGCCCATCATAGGTGCAAATGCAGATTTTACCAAGTGGCCTACTTTGAGGCCTTGCATTTTATGACCAGTAGGTCATCATGTTGAAATTAAAAGTGCACTAAATTATATGCATGTAGTTGAGTGCACATGCCTAATTTCAAGTCCCTATCTATCCATTTGCTCAATTTGGCAAGCTCAATCCATTTGCAATTTGTATTGTTTGCATCAGTCCCTGTTTCAACAACTAGTCAAAGTCTCACTTTGAACATGTGTAAAAGTTGCCCCGATGAATGTCATGTTAGGATGTTTATTCTGAGCTATTTCTAGTATGAAAGACAAGCTATGTTTCTAGTTTCAAGTCATAGCCAATTCGTTTGATCAGTTTCCTAAAGTCATTTCTTTTGCAAATTCTAAAAATCTGAAAGTTATGTTCTTTTTAGAAACGCTAAATGGTCAACTTTGGGCACTAAAATATTTGACCCAGTTGAGTTTCTTGAAGAAATTCTTGTTTCCTTATGTTGTGGACATACAAGACAACTTCCATCTGCATTTTGGAGCCCCGATCAATCCAATTGCTCTATTTGCGAAGCCGAGTTTGTAAGCAATTTCTTCAGTTTCTCTATGTGCAAGTTCAGAAAATGACAAATGGCCATCTTTGACCATTAATATTTCTTCACCCAGGATTCGTCGCTAGGAGTGGTTTTGCAAATTGAATTACAAGATATAAGATAGTATGTCTTCCAATGGGTGAAGTCCAAAAAGGTGTTTAGACCAATTTTTAAAATGCATCATTGGGTTTAACTGCGAAAATGTGACATAAGTGCCTGAAAGTTGCAAGTTGAGTTTTAATGATCAGAAAATTGTGTTGATCAACTCGAGAGGTATGTTCAAGGTGCCTAAGGCATTTCAAGGGCCAATTAAATGAAAACAATTTTTCTTTTAGTCGGGCCCACTTTGGGGCCCGACCTGGCTCATATCTGTGCATTAACTTTATGGCGAAATGTTCTTAATTCATAACAATGCATATCAATACCATCTCAAATGCATATTGGCAACTTGGTTTATTGAGAGATCATTTCATTCCATTCTTGTGACTTGTTAAATAATAGAGGAACATTTCTTTGCCAATGGGACAATGAGGGGTGACTTCATTTTATTTGTCATATATGGATTGATGGACATATATCTTAAATACTAATGTGAACTTGTACTGGAACTCACTACAAAAGAACAAAAATTGGAAGCTATGGCAGCTGACTTGGAGAATAATGGAGCCCTAGGGATCAATGGCATTAGCACTTCTAAGACAAATTTTTCTCTTCTTGTGGATTCAGAACACAAGGCAAAGAAACTGAAGCTGAATTCATTCTAGAAGCCCCATATGAGAGCATTTTGCCTCTCATGGCTATCCTTTTTCACTTGCTTTCTTTCAAGATTTGCAGCTACACTATTGATACGTATGATATGAGACAATCTAAACTTGACCAAGGAAGATATTGGGAATGTAGTGATTGCCTCTGTGTCTGGCTTGATATTCTCATGGTTGTGCCTTTCTTATCACCCTCTCTACCCCATGCAAGGTGAATGGAATTTGTTGAAAAGGCTAGTTGAAAACCTCAAGTAGATTGAAAATGGGCAAGTAAAACCAAATCTCTATGACCCTTGCCAGCATTGCCTCTGCATGGATGTTAAAACATAGAAGCTTCAAGGCAAACGTAATTGGCAGGTGTATCACCCTCCTTCGCGTGGCAGATGGAAGTTGGGGAAGAACTTTTCAAATAGATGCAATCTGCAAGTATAAAGTCAACTCCACAAACCTTTCCTGCATCCTCCCTCTGTGTGGTCCTTGGAAGGTGATGGTTTCAAAAAGCTCAAGCAAAAATGCAATGGCTGGTGTAAAGTTTGGCACCATGACTATCCCCAATCCTCCTTTCCATGAGGTGGAGTGTGGCATGGGGGTTTAAATAACTTTTACAGAATGCAGATCGGTAGGGTATCCATCCTCCTCCTGCATGGCATGTTTATTAAAATTTTAGGTAAATTCAATTGGTCTGCCAAATTCTCCCTACAGATGAAATGGTGGTGAAGACATCAGGAATTTTCAAGCAAATACAAGTGCCATGCATAAAACCATTTATCCCACATCGATTGTCGAGTGGATATTTTTAGTATTTAAATACAAACTTACAAGTATGTATAATGTCAAAATCTTAAAGGCTTTTGGCAAGAGGCGGCTGGTAATCTAGTGGACCCCACGCATGTGTACGATTCTCGAGGCACCTAGGTTTTGCAGCAGAAAGGTGAATTATCTAGCAAGAAAGTTGAGGAAGATCCGATGGCCATCGTTGATCTGCAATGCGAAGATGCACGAACGTTACCCTTCACGTATCAGCGACCAAGTGGTGGGCCTGACAAGTGAGTGGTTCGCATGTTAAAGATTGAGCAGGTCCATCCCAGATCGATGGCGGTCACTGATCCACTATGTGAAGATGCACAAAGGTTACCCATCATGGATTAGCAACTGATGAGCTGGCAAGTCCAAGTGGCAAGACTGGCGACCAAGTGGCGGTTTGGCCATGCACAGGTGGCAGATGAGGTGTCATCCCAAAGGGTCACGAGCAAATTACAGGGTGCCATGTGCCGGGATGCAGAAGGTGAAAAGCAGGTAAAAATCAAAATTTCTTGTATAGTTCAGACTATAGAAGAAATTCAAAAATTTAAATGATTGGTCAACATGAGGGATTAATTCGCTTGAGGGGTATGTTTTACTCAAATATGCAAGTATCATATACTGATGGAAAGCTTTTAGAGCGAGGAATTTATTTCTTCAATTAGTTTCAATAGATCTCAAATATTTTGAGAGCAGTTTCTATGAGAAGGATAAAGGAAAATCTTCAGTTGGGGAAAGAGGACACTTGGTGATTTCTGATGCAGATATAATCTTTTTCCCTCCTCTTTTTATTCTATATTGTTCTCCTTTGTAAGGGATCACAAGAATTTTGTAAAAAAACTCTGGCAAAATATATTTATGGTTTTTTTGGTTTTTGGAAGATCATTCTGAGTTATGTAAAATTTTGGTGGAGAATATTAATATACAAATCAGAACATTTTGAGCCCTGTCTCATGCTATCTTCTTGCCTGTGTGATTGGTTACCATTTTGATTAGATGATCTAGGATTGTTTAATTAAATAAGTTGCAAGGCAATTTATGAAAATGTTTTAGGTTGTTCTCTCAAGGAGGGAAATTAAATACACTTAAATCTTCTCGTTGTTAGTCAATGATTTTGCTTTAATTTGATGGCTAGGTCTAGTATAAGGTGAAAGTTTATATATGTCAGGAATATGTAGATTTAGTGAAGTCAATGTGATGACATGTATGTGAGAATCAACTGTGAATTCTTATCTAGCTCTAGGTGACTCTAAAGCCCAATTATGGTACTGATATAGCTTGTTGAGTTTTATGACCTTCTTGGAGATCAAATGAAAATGAATATGAATATTTCCTTTACATTTAGTTATTTTTAAGGTAATAAGATTTGCAAAAGTTGACACTGGTTGTCTGTAAGTCTTCTATCATAATTGTGAAAAGTAATCACAAAAGGTATACCCTGCTAAGCTTAATATAAGCTTGAAGTGTAGAAGGTTTTTGTATAAACCTTGTTAAATGTTGTTTTAGACTTCCATTTTCTTGTTGTTCTCTCCATATGTGATAGAGGCTAGAAAATTCTTATAGAGAAGATAAGAAATTCAGAAATTGAGAACAACAAAAATGGTGACTTTGCTGGGGAACAAATTGTTATAAATGTTTGATTGATAAGGTTAGAAGTTGAATTTATTCCTCATCCTATCAATTTCATATCCAGCTAGTCTATCCATTGTATATGCATAGAGTTGAAAGTGATTTTATCTTGAAAAGAGTGTTCCTTGTTCTGGATTTGTAGAATGATATGTTATTTCATGTCATATTTTATGAAGGAGTAATAGTAAATTCATGTTGTTGAGTTGTGAGCAAGTCCTTGTAGTTGTATGCAAATTTTTCCCCAATTTCTTATTGGGTGGCGACTCCATGGTTCATACCAGTGCTGAATGTCTATGCAATTAGTATTGCATAAGGTTTTTATAGTTTGATATATAGTGAAGAGATATGGGTTATCACTGCTAATACAGATTTACACATAAATTCTTCATCATAGAAGTTTGATAAGAAAGTGCAGTAGAAAGATACACATAGATTTGGTGTTAATTTCTCAAATTCATATGTTTGTGGCCTGGAAGAGTGTTTATTGCAGCAAATTTGAAGAAGGGTAAGTAATGAATTATAGGAGAACAACTCTTTGTTGTTCAAAATTGTTCCTCTATGCAAGAGGTGGCAACTCTAAGGTAAAAGACCAAGCCAAAATGTGAATAAATGTTTAGATCTACAAGTCTTATAGCTGCAAATATCTAGGTACTTTCAGAAGTTTCAATGCAAAATATTTTCTTTTGAAAATTTGATTGAGTAAAATAGTTTTCCCATTAAGTGAACAACACTAGTAAAGAGGGAAAAAGAGAAATTACAAGTCTATTTGCATATCTATTTTGTTGTAGTTTTCAGCATATATGTTATGCTATAGTATGCAAATTTGAAGAGAACTTTGTGTCAAGCAATGTTATGAATAGATTTGAATGATGATATGCTTGAAGTGTTTCATTGTTGTACACAAGGTTGTACAATTATTTGTGGGAGTAAGTAGAAATGTGTAGTGAAGTTTTTCAACCTTGTACACTTCCACATATAGCCATGCCTAGTGAAATGTCACAACCATGTTATAAGAGAAGTTTTAAAATAAACCATTATGCTGCTCTGAACTTTGAAGGTATTCCGGGTTACCCAAATCCTATACTCATATAAATTAGAAAGCATTTACCAATATTCAGTGGGAAGAAATTAGAATGAGCACATCTACATTTGAAAAGTTTTTCAGACTTGATGGGAGATTTCGAAGTTAGTCAAGAAGATGTGTGCATGAAATTATTTGTCCAGCCATTGAAAAAGGATGCAAGAGATTGGTTCTCTTTTTTTCCAGCAAATTGTATTTCCTCATGGGATGAACTAACAACTAACTTTAAAGCCCAATTTGCTGAAAATGTGAGTGATTATGATATGTTGAGAGGATTCATGTACATACAAATCAAGGAAGATGAATTGGTACTGACATTTAATATTAGATTTTCACAAATATTGTCTAATATTTCTAGCAAGTATAAGTTTAATGATGGAGTATGCTTGGAGATTTATATGAGTGTTTTTGACAAGAAGATGGGTTTCTTATTGAGAGACAAGGAACCCAGAACTTTGCATGAAGCTTTTAACACAGCTAGGGACATTGAAAACAATTAAAAATTTGGGATCTCAAAGAGATTTTCATCTGTTGCTGCTTCTTGTCAAAACACCTTCAATGGTGAAACACCATGTGAAGCTAAGAAAAACATTCTTTGCCAAGAATCTTTGTTGTCAATGTCGGCTGTCTCTTATAGTAGTGATGGAATGATCAGTGGGAAGTTTTGTGATAGTGTTGTTACAAAGATAGATATATATAAAGGATATGCACCATTTGATTTGTATGTCGGTTATGCTGATTATGTGGATGCAAATTATGAAGTTAATCATGCATCTCCTAAGGATAATGATAATGAAAACAATGATGGTGATGAGGATCAGTCTTTACATGCTGCTAATGTATTTGATGTTGAAGTACCAAATACTGAGGGATCACTAAGTGTTGCTTATTATGTGAATGATGATGATGGCAGAGTGTGCTCAAATAAAGAAGTTATCAATTAGCTCATTATTTTATCACAAAATAATGTGCAATATGATGTAAATCAGGATTTGATTAAGTCTGATAAAGCTGAAAATGAAATTGTGAATGATGCTAGTGGTGTTCCCAATACAAGTATATCAAGTGATGAATTTGTTTTAGAATGGAGTGATGGTGTTGATTATGAGAACAGTGAGTTTGATTTTCAGCACTTTGGGGATGTACAAATGAACAATGAAGATCAATTTTAGAATAAGAGTGATCTTGACACAAGTTATTCATTTTCTTATGATTAGCGAATGAATGTCAGTCATGCAATTGAGGATACCTATGAGAATTCTTATTACTCATCTTGTGAAGATGATATAAGAGGAGACCAAGTTATATATCTCAGTCATGAATCTGAAAATGAAAGTATTTTTGACGATAAAAACATATGTGAAAGAGAAGATAATGTTTCATTTTCAAATTTCAATGAACCTATATTTGAATGTTTTCAAATTTTGACATACCATGACGAGGATGTGAATGTTGATGGTATGCTTGAAACAGATAAGGAGTTCTTTGCCTTTGATATAAATGTTCATAGTGTTGATGTCATTGATGAAAATGATGAAGTTTCCCCTTGTGTTGAACAAATTTTTGATACTGATGAAGTTGCCAACAACAGTACCATGTGTTGTAAAAAATTATTTCATGATGAAGATAAGAGGCATGGGTTGTGTGATGATTATTTTAGACCAAAAATGGAAGTTTTTCAGGTGGATGTAAGTCTGAATGAGAAAGAATTAGATAAGGATTTGCTTCAGCCATAAGTATACATTCTTTTCTGTGATTGGGATATTGAGAATGCAAATGAATTGAGTTTGATAAATAAGGATAATATAAAGTGTGATCTCCATAGTGAAGTACCACATCTAGACCAAAATGTCTATGTTCCTTGTTTGTATCAATCAGTTATTAATGTCCCTCATTTTATGAATTTAAATGATAACAACGCATGTGCTAATGAGAACTACAATGGTGAAAATGAATGTTTTATTTTTAAAATTCAGCATGATGATGCCCTTGCAAAGGATAGAGTTGATTGGGATAGTGAAATGTATGATAGCTTGTGGGAAGGCCTCTATAGTGATTTGTCTCATGATTTTACTTTTGTTGAAATAGTGTGTGGCTATAAAGTTCAAAATTAGGCAAAAGGTGTGCACACCCACTATTGTAGTAACGAGATGAAAGGGGTTGAGTATAAGGATTATGCTCAGTTGTTGTTTAAAGGTGCCTTTTGTTTGGATCATGATATCAGGTGATGAGAATCAGATTTTTAACAAAGGTAAATACTGATATTTTTTGGAGCAAGGTTATAATCAGTTGTAAGTATGTTTGTACATTTTGTATAGTCACATTTCTTTGAGCTATGTGGTTTTATATAAAGGAGCCCTTTTTTTTGAGAACAAGAGAAGTGATCTATTTTTTGGTTGTCTACTTAACCAAAGATTCTAGATTCTTGTGTTGATCTTGAAATCAACCATCCCCAGTCAGAGCCACTATTGGGACTCATAAAATTTGAGTATTTTGAGAGGCCCATTCCAAAATTTTGCTCTACACTTTCAAATGACTACCTAATGAGTTAACCTAAGTGGCCTAGTTTGAAGAAAGGTAAAATGGAGCCAGTTGATTATCAGGGGGTAAGGCTTGGGAAATATGTTCTACACCTTTCATTTGTCCTAGGAAGTGTTCTACAACTTTTAGATTTTAGTTAGGATCAATTTATCAAGTACCCATTTCAAGGGATGAGCTTAAAGTCCATTATAGGTGCAAATGTAGATGTTATCAAGTGGCCTACTTTGAGGCCTTGCATTTTATGACCAGTAGGTTGTCATGCTGAAATTCAAAGTGTACTAAATTCTATGCATATTGAAGAGTCCACATGCTAAATTTCAAGTCCCTATCAATCCATTTTCTTAGTTTGGCAAGCTCAATCCACTTGCAGTTTGTACTGTTTGCATCAGTCCCTGTTTCAATAGCTAGTCAAAACCTCACTTTGCACATGTGTAAAAGTTTCCCTAGTGAATGTCATGTCAGAATGTTTATTGCGGGCTATTTCTAGTATGAAAGACAAGCTATGTTTCCAATTTCAATTCATAGCCAATCTGTTTGATCAGTTTCCTAAAGCCATTTCTTTTGCAAATTATGAAAATCTGAAAGTTATGTTCCTTTTAGAAAGGCTAAATGGTCAACTTCAGGCATTAAAATCTTTGACCCAATTAAGTGTCTTGAATAAATTCTTATTTCTCTGTGTTGTAGACATATAAGACAACTTCCATCTATATTTTGGAGCCCTGGTCAATCCATTTGACCTATTTGCAAAGCCAAGTTTGTAGACAATTTCTTCAGTTTCTCTATGTGCAAGTTCTGGAAAATGACAAATGGTCATCTTTGACCATTAATATTTCTTCACCCGGGATTTTTCATGAAGAGTGGATTTGTAGAGTGAATTGCAATATATTAGACAATATGTCTTCCAGTGGGAGAAGTCCAGAAAGGTGTTCTGACTAGTTTTTAAACTACATCTTTGGGTTTAATTGCGAAAATGTGACATAAGCGCCTGAAAGTTGCAAGTTGAGTTTTAATGATTAGAAAATTGTGCCGATCAACTCCAAAGGTATGTTCAAGGTTCCTGAGGCATTTCAAGGGCCAATTAAATGAAAATTAAATTTTTTTTAGGCGGGCCCACTTTGGGGTCTGACTTGGCTCATATCCGTGCATTAACTTTATGGCGAAATGTTCTTAATTCATAACAATGCATATCAATACTAGCTTGAATGTACATTAGCAAATTGGTTTATTGAGACATCATTTCATTTTATTCTTGTGACTTGTTAAAGACTAGAGGAAGATTTTTTCGCTTGTGGGATAGTGAGGGGTGACTTCATTTTATTTGTCGTATATGGATTGATGGACATATATCTGAAATGCTAATGTGAACTTGTGCTAGAACTCGCTACAACAAAACAAAACCTGCAAGCTATGGTGACTAACTTGGAGACTAATGGAACCCTAGGGATCAATGGCATTAGCACTTCTAAGACAAATTTTTCTCTGCATGTGGAGTCAAAACACAAGGCAAAGAAACTGAAGCTGAATTCATTCTAGAAGCCCCATATGAGAGCATTTCGCCTCTCATGGCTATCCTTTTTCACTTGCTTTCTTTCAACATTTGCAGTTATTCCATTGATACCTATGATATGAGACAATCTAAACCTAACCAAGGAAGATGCTAGTAATGCAGTGATTGCCTCTATGTTAGGCTCGATATTCTCATGGTTCTGCATTTCTTATCACCCTCTCTGCCCCACGCAAGGTGAATGGAATTTGTTGAAAAGGCCAGTTGAAAACCTCAAGCAAATTGCAAATGGGCAGGTAAAACCAAATCTCTATGACCCTTGCCAGCATTGCCTCTACATGGATGTTAAAACATAGAAGCTTCAAGGCAAACGAAATTGGCAGGTGTATCACCCTCCTTTGTGTGGTAGATGGAAGTTGGGGAAGAAGTTTTTAAACAGATGCAATCTACAGGTATAAAGTCAACTCCACAAACCTTGTGTGCATCCTCCCTTTGCGTGGTCCTTGGAAGGTGATGGTTTCAAAAAGCTAAAGAAAAAATGCAATGGCTGGTGTAAAGTTTGGCTCCATGACTATCCCCAGTCCTCCCTGCCATGAGGTGGAGTGTGGCGTGGGGGTTTAAATAACTTTTATAGAATGCTAATGGATAGGTGTTACATCCTCCCCTTGCATGGTGTGGTTATTAAACTTTTAGGTAAATGCAATTGGTTTTCCAAATTCTCCTTGCAAATGAAATGGTGGTGAAGACATCAGGATTTTTCAAGCAAATACAAGTGCCATGCATAAAACCATTTATCCCACATTGGTTGTGGAGTGGATATTTTTAGTATTTAAATACAAACTTACAAGTATGTTTAATGTCAAAAGCTTGAAGGCTTTTAGCAAGAGGCAGCTAGCGACACAGTGGACCCCACACGCGTGCATGATTCATGAGGCACCTAGGTTTTGCAGCAGAAAGGCGAATTAACTAGCGAGCAAGTTGAGGAAGATCTGATGGCCATTGTTGATCCACAAAGCGATGATGCACGAGTGTTACCCTTCACAGATCAGCAACCAAGTGGTGGGCCCAATAGATGAGCAATTTGCATGTTAAAGATTGAGCAAGTCCATCCCAGATCAATGTGTTTGTTGATCTGCTATACAAAGATGCACAAACGTTACCCATCGCGGATCAATGATTAATGAGGTGGTGGGTCCAAGTGGCAAGATTGGTGACCAAGTGGCAGTCTAGCCATGCACAGGTGGAAGATGAGGTGTCATCCCAGAGGGTCATGAGTGAATTACAGGGTGCCACATGGTAGGGCGCAAAAGGTGAAAAGTAGGTAAAAATCAAAATTACTTGTATAGTTCAGACTATAGCAGAAATTCAAAAATTTAAATGATTGGTCAACATGAGGGATTAATTCTCTTGAGGGGTATTTTTAACCCAAATATGCAAGTATCATATACCGATGGAAATATTTCGGAGCGAGGAATTGATTTATGTGGTTAGTTTCAACAGGTCTCAGATATTTTGAGAGCAGTTTCTATGGGAAGGATAAGGGAAAATATTTAGTTAGGGAAAGAGGACACTTGGAAATTTCTGATGTAGATCTAATCTTTTTCGCTCCTCTTTTTATTCTCTATTCTTCTCATTTGTAAGGGATCACAAGAATTTAGTTAAAAATCTCTGGCAAAATATATTTATGGTTTTTCTAGTTTTTGGAAGATCATTCTGAGTTATGTAAAATTTTGATGGAGAATATTAATATATAGATCAGAGCATTTTGAGCCCTTAGTCATGTTGTCTTCTTGTTTGTGTGATTGGTTACCATTTTGATTAGATTATCTAGGATTGTTTAATTAAATAAGTTGCAAGGCAATTTACTAAAATGTTTTAGGTTGTTCTCTCAAGAAGGGAAATTAAATACACTTAAATCTTCTCGTTGGTAATCAGTGATTCTGCTTGAATTTGATGTTTGGGTCTAGTATAAGGTGAAAGTTTATATATGTCAAGCATATGTAGATTTATTGAATTCAATGTAATGACATGTATGTGAGTTTCTACTGTGAATTCTTATCTAACTCTAGGTGACTCTGAAGCCCGGATAAGGCATTGATATAGCTTGTTGAGTTTTATGACCTTCTTGGAGATCAAATGAAAATTAATACAAATATTTCCTTTATGTTTAGTTATGTTTAAGGTAATAATATTTGCAGAAGCTGACACTTGTTGTCTATAAGTCTTCTGTCATAATTATGAAAAGTAATAAAAAAAGGTATACCACCGAAGCTTAATATAAGCTTGAAGTGTACAAGGTTTTTGTATAAACCTTGTTAAATGTTGTCTTAGACTTCTATTTTCTTGTTGTTTTCTCCATATGAGATAGAGGCTAGAAAATTATTATAGAGAAGATAAGGAAATCAGAAATTGAGAACAACAGGTTATATTGGTTTACTGTTGCACCAGCACATTGTGGTCTCGACATGGATATTGGCTTATACACAGTCACCAGTATATGTTCACCAGTAGGATATATTGTTCACCGATAGTGATGATGACTTGTTATCATCTGGAGATCATTTGTTTATGTCGAAGACATGGATTGGAAGTTTGGATTTGTTGTTTTGCCTATTGGTCTAATCGGCTTGATAGATTTGCCTTCACCAAAAAATAGGTCTAGGTTATGGACTGGTATGTGATGTCTAATTCCAAATCAGGATGACATGTTATGGAGGTGGTTTATTGATTGGTAAATTTATTGAGCTGACATGTTGTATCGCATCAAGACTTATTTGTAATTGATTTAATTGTAATATCTTTAGTGAGTCGACCTCATCATGTGGCCTTAGGTTTTGAATAAATGACTGTAAGATCTCATTTGTGAGATATAGGATATGGTATGAGTGTATATTGAAGAGAAGAAGGGAAGATCCAATTGTAGTCAGTGTGACTTCTACTTTGTGATTGAGTAGTGAGCTCTAGGTGGTTGGCCTTTCTGCATGTGCAAACCCCATTTGTATACACGTACTATCTGCAGTAGTATCATCTAATTGTGGGTAAGGTTTCCCACCATGGTTTTTCCCTTACCGGGTTTCCATGTATAAATCTTTGTGTCATGTGTTGTGGATTTTGTTTCATGCACTAAGTTATATCAGTATTGCTCTAACTATTAATCTGTTTTACCGCCATTTAACTTTGGTTTACCGGCAATAAGTTTAAGTTGGAATAATTTGCATTTGGGTTATAATTTATGACAACTAGTTAACAACTGATTCACCCCCCCCCCCTCTCAATTGTCCTTCCTGGTTCCTAACAATTGGTATCAGAGCTAAGTCCTCTTTTTTCAGAAGCCAAACAACTTAAGGAGATCCTATAGCAACAAATATATTCAGGAAGGATAGTTTGAAACTTGATGGAACTAACTATGGTATATGGAAGATCATAATGGAAACACATCTGAACTGCATTGGATGAGATATATGGGATGTTACTAAGAATGGATATGTTTGTCCTACTCTGAATCAACCACATCCACCGAATTTGGGCAAGGACTTGGAGAATGATTGCAAATCAAGAGAAGCACTTCTGAGTGCATTATCATATCAACAAATCATGGGATTATCATATCAATCTATTGTTAAAGTTATTTTGGATAAACTGGAAACATTGAATGAAGGAGATACCACTATCAAAATTGCAAAACTAGAATGTTACCGGGTCAGGTATGAAAATTTTAAAATGGAAGAAGATGAAAGAATTTCTACATTTATGGAAAGAGTTAATGAAATTGTTTTAGGAATACAATGTTGTGGAGGAACTTTAAGTGAAGATGAAATTGTTTCTAAAGTTTTAAGAGCATTGCCACCAGCTTACAAAATGAAAGTGATCTCTATTAATGAGTTGAAAACAATTCCTAATACATCAGTTTCTAGAGATACTTTGGTTGGAAAATTTTCAGTATTTGAACTTGAAGAGTTTGGTCCTGTTGCTACAGTCAAAACTGATTTAGCTTTTAAAGAATCATCATCAACAAAAACATCATAATCATCTGACAAAACTGATTGAAAATTACTTTATGCAAGAGAGCTTGAAGATATGAGAAGGGGAAATGAAGAACTTGAATAACTTGAAGCCCTATTCACAAGGAAGATACCTAAAGGTGCAATAGGAACTAAGTATGAAGGTAAACCAACTTTCAAATGTTTTAATTGAAAAAAAGTTGGTTAGATGGCTTCTAGGTGTCCTGATAGACATGCTAGACTAAGGGAGGAAGCAAGAAGAACATTAAAACCTAACCCTAAATATCAGAGTTACAGATTTAAGAAAAAACAAAGATAAGTCATGTTACTATGCAAATGAAGGTGTTATAGAGGACTTAGATGAAGATCCAGTAGATAGTGGATGGGCATTTGTCGCATTAAAGGAAGATTCACCGACACCTATTGTCAAACCAATAGAGTAGACACTAGTAGCCAAAAATGATGAAAAAGATGAATGGATTATAGATAGTGGATGCTTGCATCATATGACTAGTGATAAAAGAAAATTCATATCATTTTAGGAAATTCATGGTGGTCTAGTAGGGTTTGGAGATGATAAAGCTTGTTTAATCAAAGGAAAAGGCACTATATCTTTGGATGGTAAGCATAATACTGACAATGTTTATTATGTAGAAGGTTTGAAGCATAATCTTTTGAGTGTTGGTCAGTTAGTGGAAAAAGGATTTCAGTTACAATTCAAGAATGGAAAATGAAAAATCATAAACCAAACTAGATTGGAGATTGCAACCGGTAATTAGATTAAAGGTAATATCTTTCATTTCAATACCAGTGATAAGACATGCTTGATTGCACACATTGATGAGAGTTGGTTATGGCATAAAAGACATTGTCATGTGAATTTTGATTGCATTGTAAAGATCAATTCAACTAAGGCAGTAAGGGATTTACCTAAGATTGTGAAACCTCATAATCTAGTATGTAAGGAATGTCAAATGGGAAAGCAAGTTAGAACAAATTTTAAGAGTATTACTAATATATCCAATAATACTCTTGATTTAATTTATACTGATTTATATGGTCCAAAAAGAACAAGAAGTCTACAAGGTGATAGATACTTTTTGCTAATAATTGATGATTATTCTAGAATGTGTTGGGTTACTTTTCTCAGGGAGAAATCAGAAGATTTTGGAGAATGCAAGATATTCAAGGCAATGGTAGAGAATGAAACTGGCAAGAAAATCAAATGTTTGAGATCAGATCAAGGAGGAGAATTTACATCTAGAGAATTTAATTCATTCTATGAAGTGAATGGAATCAAAAGAAAACTATCACCACCCCAGACGTGCCAGCAGAATGGAGTTGTGGAAAGGAAGAAAAAAACTATTCTGGATGCAGTAAGAACCATGTTGATGGAAGCAAATATACCTCATGTGTACTGGAGAGAAGTAGTGAATACAAAGGTTTATACTTTCAATAGAGTTCACATAAAAAGTGAAACTAGTAAGACCCCTTATGAACTATGGTTTGGTCATATTCCTACTCTTAAATACTTCAAAATATTTGGAAGAAAATGTTATATTAGGAGAGATGAGTATGTTGGAAAATTTGATCCTAGAAGCGATGAAGGAATATTTCTTGGTTATTCATCTAGAAGTAAGGCATATAGATGTTATAATAAAAGATTTCAGAAAATCATTGAGAGTACTAATGTGAAGATAGATGAACATTTTGGAGGAGAATCAAGATCTGTAGAACCAATAATAGAAATGATTATAAATGAACCAACACAGATTGCACTGGTATAGAATGTAGATCTAGTCACTCTAACATTATCAGAGAACTCAACTGTTACTAAAGAACAAGTCTGTGAATTCAAATCAGAATAAACCCAAGTATGTAAGATTGAATTATTTAGAGAATCGGATAATTGGGAACAAGAATCAAGGTGTTATGACTAGAGGAAGATTGGCAAATGAAAAGGTATGTTTAATTTCTCAAATTGAACAAACATCTGTTACTGAAGCATGTGGAGATAAATATTGGATAAAAGCAATGGAAGATGAATTAGAACAAATTGAAAAGAATAATACTTGGACATTGGCTCCCATGCCTAAAGACAAAAATGTAATTGGAACTAAATGGGTATTCATAAATAAACTTAATGAATAAATATTAGTTTGTAAAGGTGATTCAAAAAAAGGAGGAATAGATTATAATGAAACCTTTGCACTGGTAGCCAGAATTGAGGTAGTTAGACTATTTCTTGATGAATAATGATGAATAGTAAATACTCAACAGATACTGAGAGGGGGGGTGAATCAGTATAGACAAAAAATTCTTTAACAACTTAAACTACAAAGACTACACTAACTGGTAAACAACATCACCGATCTAAATCAGGGCACTATCGGTAAAACACAGTGAAACTATGAAAGACATAAACCAATAATACTTAGATCTTCACAAAACCTAATATCTAATTTCCACTTCACCCATATGCTTAAACAAGTAATACATCAGAAATATAATGACCACTGGAGCAACATGCTTTACTGCTTAATAGAAATCACTAAGACAACACATGAAAAATCATCACACATGACACACTTATTTTTCACGTGGAAACCTAATTGGGAAAAACCATGGTGGGGATGAATACACACAAGTTGTTCTTGAACTCTTCGGAAGTCTGCTCTATTAGGAGCCTAGTCCGATTAAGGACTTTACAATAGGTTCTGCTAGGAACTGATCCTGCTAGGGATCACTTGGTTAAGGGATGGCTAAATAACCGGTTAGAGGTTAAAACAATGTTAAAGGTTACCTTGTCAAAGGATTTAAAGAACTCAATGATTTTGAGTCACTCTATTAAAGGATTTACAAAAAGCCTATTAAAGCTACCCAGTAAAGGGATTTTCCAACTGTTGAAATGGTTAGAAGTCAACAGGTAATACACTGATCTGATAACATCACTCAATGCCAAGGAAGATCCAGTTTAGTTCCTTTACATCTGCAATCACACTCTGCATATCTCTACTGACTACACTGGTCTAGCAAGAATCACTTCACAAACATTCATTTGCCAACAAATTCAAATGAGAATCATCATTGACCTTATAGACAACAATTAGGTCAGTAGCCAAAACCTAAAACCCTAAGCATCTAAGTTAACAATATAGCCAGTCCAATCCTGACCATTTAAACACATTACATAGGGTAAAACAATCTTGAACAAATCTCAAGACATTCTGCATCGTTCATTCTTTGCTGCTTCTGGAAGTTGATAACCCATCACGCACTCTCCACCATTTATTAAGATTTTGCACATTCCCGAGGTAGATAAAATCAATCTTCTTCATGCAAGATCCTCAAGGAAATCCTTCACAAGCACAAGGCTGATTTGGCAACACTATCTAATCTTCATTTCAATGCTAACTCATCATAGGAGGTCATCAGTTGAATCACATAGACTTGGAATGCATCAACTGAAAACCCTGAAGCCAAGACTACCAATCGATAGTCATATCAAATGAAACCCTGATACAAACTTTGCATATATTGGTTCACATTCCAACATACCAGTTCACTTCATACCATCATATCGGTTCTCTTGCTAGTGTTCTTACTTCAATATACCAGTTCATACTTCAACATATTGACATCAATGACAACATACAATATCATCATGTTATCAAACTCTGCACATATGCCAACAATCCCCCCCTTTGGCATTGATGGTAATATACATAGATATCTCTCCACTTCACACCTTCTCCCCAATCTCTTCCATATTATATCTTCAAAACTATAGATATCTTCTCTGCTTCACGTCTTCTCCCCCTTTGACAACAATGCCAAAGTGGAGGCACAAACATCCATGTTCCATTATGCTGCTCCCCTTGAGGAGTAGCATCCTTCATCACACCAATCTTGAAAAGATTTGATAATGCAATACCTGACTGATGTGGAGCACATACCTTTAGTTTACTTCTTGAAGGGGTTGCACCCCTAATTCACCTCTTAAATATGTAAATGTAGCCTTCCGTAGAGGCTTGGTGAATATATCTACTAACTGCTCCTTACTGGAAACATGTTCCAATACAACCTCTTTGTTCTAAACTTTCTCCCTCAAGAAATGATACTTGAGCTCAAAGTGCTTGGTTCTAGCATGCAATACCGGATTCTTGAAAATATTAATTGCACTTGTGTTGTCACAAAATATACTCACTGGTTCAGATACAGGGACTTTGAAACCCCTTAATACATGCTTCATCCAAATTGTCTGAGTGTAGTTCATAAATGCTGCTACATATTTGCTTCTGCTATAGACTGAGAGATACAACTCTGCTTTTTGCTCATCCATGAGACTAGTCTACCACCAAGAAAGAATTAACCACTGGTTGTGCTCTTTCAGTCATCCACATTACCAGCCCAATCAGCATCTATAAATACTTTGAGATTGAAATCATTACTGTATGGATACCATAATCCATAATCTATATTTCCCTTCAGATATCTAAGAATCTGCTTGACTGCAGCCAAGTGGGATTCTCTTGGACTTTTTTGAAAATGTGTAGCAATGCCCATTGCATGTGCAATGTCCAGTCTATTGTGTAGTACATAGTGCAACTTACCAATCATTGATTGGTATTCTTTCTCATTCACCAATACTGAGTCATCTTCTTTTGACAATTTATAACTGGTCATCATCAGTGTACCAACCGGTTTGTTGTCTTCCATGCCAAAGGTCTTCAACACCTCTTTGACATACTTGGACTGAGTGATAAAGATACCATCTTTCATTATCTTTATAGTCGAATAAAGATACCTCTCTAATTAGTAACTTCTCAAATTCCTTCTTCATTTCATCTGCAAATGCATGGCTCATCTTGTCATCTCCACCAAAAATTATGTCATCAACAAACACTTCACAGATCAGAATTTGATCTCTTTCTAACTTCATATAGATATTGCTATCTTCACTTGTTCTTTCAAATCTAATCTTCACAAGATGGGAGTGTAAATGTTCATACCATGCTCTAGGTGCTTACTTCAATCCATACAAGGCTTTATGTAGCCTACATACCATATCACTGTCTTTTGATAGAGAAAACCCATCTAGTTGCTCTATATACACTTCCTCTTAAACTATTCCATTCAAGAATGTAGATTTCACATCCATTTGATACACTTTGAATCCCTTGAAGGTAGCATATGCAAGTAGCATTCGAACTCCTTCCAAACTAGCTACTGGAGAAAAGGTTTCTCCATAGTCTTCTCCTTCTTCTTGAGCATATCCCTTACATACCAATCTTGCTTTGTTTCTTACCACTATGCCATCTTCATTCAGCTTGTTTTTAAAAACCCATTTGGTACCAATAACATTTTTTGTGCTTAGGTATGTGTACCAAACACCATGTACCATTCTTTTCTATCTGGTCAAGTTCCTCTTCCATAGCCTTAATCTAGTCTTCATCTTTATGTGCCTCTTTAAATGTTTTGGGCTCAAATTTAGAAATCATGCAAGAATTTTCTCTGACCTTTCTTCTTGTAAGTATTCCTGCATCATTATCCCCTATGATCTACTTTGGATCATGATGTAGCTTTACATACCTAGAAATGATCTTAACTGATTCCTCTTGCTTTTCTTCTTCATCCTCATCTTCATCAACATCTACTTGTGTAGGAGCACTGTTACTGGTACTTGGTTGTGTTGCAACCACTTCTTAGAAGGTTACATCTAATTCATCTACCACTCGCTCACTGTCGGTTTCCTCAGGGTTCTCAGAGGTTTCATCAACTCTAACATAGATACTTTCAACAATTCTCTGAGTCCTATTGTTAAAACACTTGAGAGATTTTCTCTTGGTGGAATACCCTAGGAATATTCCCTCATCACATTTTGCATCAAACTTGCTTTGGTGTTCACTTCTCTTAATATAACACTTGCTACCAAACACTCTAAACTAGCTTACTATAGGAGTCTTACCGGTCCAATACTCATAAGGAGTTTTATCCTTACCTTTCTTGATTAGTACCTGGTTCATAGTGTAGACTGCAATGCTCACTGCTTCTCTCCAAAAAGTGAGAGCAACCTTCCCTTGAATCAACATCGTTTTGGCTACTTCAACTATAGTCCAGTTGTTCCTTTCTGCTAGGCCATTCTACTGTGGAGTTCGGGGGGCAGACAGTTTCCTCTTGATGCCATTCTCTTCATAGTACTTATTGAATTCTCCAGAAGTGAACTCACCTCCTTGGTCGGTTCTAAGGCATTTGATTCTCTTACTTCTTTCCTTTTCAACTAGTGCTCTGAAGGCTTTGAACTTTCCAAAAGCTTTAGACTTGTCTTTCAATAATGTGACCCACATCATTCTTGAACAATCATCAGTAAGAATCATAAAGTACCTATCTCCTTGAACACTCCTAGTTTTCATAGGACCACACAAATCAGTATGCACAAGATCAAGTAAATTATTAGTTGTGAAAGATTTACCTTTGAAGGTTGAGGAAGACATTTTCCCCAGTTGACATTCTCTGCACAAATGATTCTTCAGTTTGTTTAGCACAAGCAATCCTCTAACTGCCTTGATCTTACTAGCCTTCGCAATATTATCAGAATTTACATGGTAGAGTCTCTTATGCCATATCCAACTGTCATCAAACTTAGC